>NC_056621.1:11708206-12008206 GCF_018340385.1 Cyprinus carpio
GATTGTGATTGGGAGATTAATCCACTGGGTGATTATTTAAAGAGTCCAAAACATATGGTGGTTTTTGGCCAAGCAGCTGGAGGTTTAGCTGATGTGTTGTGACTTAACTGCATTCATTCACATATATTCTGGCTTATGGGGGGGATCAGAGAGTACATGGATTCCAGTGTGGCAGCAACAAAGAGATGCATTTAGAAAACAGGCAGTAAAAATTTGTTACACTTAGACTGTGGCTGGTCAGCTGTGCAATGTGAGCCCCGGGTTTTAAAAGACTCATTCAAATATTAACACCTTTGAGTTGCTATGTTCAGGACCAAGGGCTTTGTGTTACAATGTGGGTCAGTGTGCAATGCAAGGGTGAGATAGATTCGCCAATAAAATGCTTGAAAAACCGCATTCATTAATTGGGTGATTTAACATTTTTCTGATCTATATTGATTAGGGATGCACAAAATATTGGTACCACACCATTAAAAATTATTAGATTACTGGAGTACAAGAAAATACTATTTCAGATTTTCTGCTTCAAAATTTCACATTTAATGGGTTACTTGCTGTTTCTTTGTATTAGTGAAATTTAGTAGCAATTTTTGAGTAATTTTTTTTATCAGTCAGTATAAGATTTAATTAATCGTAATTGGTCAATATTGGATTTTTAATTGTGCATGATAGTTTCTCATATTTACATGTAGATTGTTTTTGCCATAATTGAGCTTCAAGCTCGCTTAAAGGTCATCTTTAAAAATGTTAACAATTTAATAACACTATAAAATGTAATATTTAGTAAATCTCAAAATGAATATCAATTGCTTACACAGTCATGCTTACATTTTAAATTTGTTATTGCTAAATTTGATTGTAGCATTTGATTTTAATTTTAGTTCTATTAAAACAAAATAGAACAGAATTGTAAAAATCATAAAAATAATTATGGGCCAGAATTTTTATATCAATGCATTCCTAAAATATACTCATAAAAATAAAGGTTCTTTATTGGCATCTATGGTTCCTTTAACATTCATGGAAACTTTCCATTCCACAAAAAGTTCTTTGTAATGGATAAAGGTTCTTTAAATTGTTAAAATGTTCTTTGCACTAAGAAAAATGGTTCTAATAAGAAAAGATCACTGAAAGGTTCTTTGGGGAACTAAACATATTTATTCTGTGACATCACTTTGAAAACACCATTGTGGAACCTTTATTTTTAAGAGTCTACTGTGAGCTAAACCAATGACTTTCGCTCTACAATGTGCCCAATTTTATATCCCAAATGCTATTTTAAAAAATATACTGGTGTTTAAGCCCACCTCAAATGGTTTTTACACTTTTTGGTATCACATACACAGACAGACCAATAGAGGATTTGGGCCACCCCAATAAAGAAGAAACTATGATCATGGGTGAAACCCAAACCACACCCCAAAAGCTCAAATACACATCATATGCCATTCTTAATACTCAAGACTCTTAATGCCTTTACTTGGAGCCTAGTACTGAATCATTTGCTGACAGTCACCTTAAAGGATGGTTCATACTTAGACACTGGCTAGAGGTTTTTTAAGCATCCCAAGCATCACATGTTCAGACCAAATATACTCATAGGGTGCAAGGAGTGCTTTTAACATCAGTCTTTGATAGAACACAGACAATGCACTGTCGCCAATGCATTTCATTACACACAGCAGTGGGATAAATCTCAATGCTGGAGTGGCAGGATGAATAGAATATTGGGACTCCTACATAATTTATTGTAACCTTGCACTTCAAACTTTATAATCAATTAAACCGAAAATACACAGAACGGAACGCAATCAAATAGACTCGTGTTACTGTGAGTTACGATTCTTAGAAGGCGAAGAGCAATGAAATCTGAGCAAATAATCAAATAAAACATCGCGAGGAAGTTCTTTATAGTCCATTACAAAATTACCATGGTAACAACATTTTCTTCTTTCTGAAAAGTATATACAGGCTTATAATTAAACACACACACACACACACACACACACATTTCTGAAAAGTATATACAGGCTTATACACACACACACACTTTTCTTTTAAAAATAGGATTATATTTTAGCCCAATTATAATTACAGTTTCCGGCAAAATAAAATATTTTGTAAAAAAAAAATAAAGTAGCCTAATGGCAATATATAATAGTAATTAACATGCATATAATTGAAATTTAATTAAATTAATCTCATTTAAAAAACGATTTTTTTCGGTTAATTTATTTTTCTTTTTAAGATCAGCGCAGACTGATACCAAGTTCCCGCTATAACAGCAATAAATTGTATGATATATTATTATGGTATTACATAAACCTGTAAAAGGCGTACCAATAATAGGCTATTTAATAAAAACATACATGCAATTTTTTTTTTTTTAAATAGCCTACGACTGTAGGTTATAATGTTAAAAACTTTTTTTTTCATAATAGCAGAATAGCAAACTTTTGTGATTAAATATGCTGCAAAATAAGTTTTGATTAAAAGCTTTTAACAATTCAAGAGTAAGTTAATACTAAATGCATGCGAGGGAAGGCATAAATTGCTAATCTTCATACATTACCTTGTTATTAATTTCAGGAAACATGTCGCTTTTTGACACGTGGATATTTAACACATCCAAGTCATAAGGCATGAGAAAGAAAGAACACGTTCGCTATTAAATCCAGCAGGAAACTTGCATGTGCATTTTAAGAATCCTGTAAGACACCGGAACCCGTTCTGTCAGCACTGGAAAAATTCAGCGAGAACTTCGCGAAATGAAGTGTTTCCCGATGAGGCGGAGAGGGGTTGAGAAGCTTTCGTCAGCAGGAGATTAACGCAAAGAGGCAAGCTGTCCGTCTGCTCCACTTGACGTGTATGTCCCGAGATATGCCACCTGTTCAGGTTTTCCAGCCTGACCGCACTCTATATAGATTTGTTTACGTGCGCTTACCTATCACTGAACACATATTCCTTCCATCCTAGCACACTTCATTTGTTTGCCAAGTCATGGCGCTCCTAAAGTGGTAATCCAGGACACTTATGGCACAATGTTCAGCCTCCAACAACACAACCGGCTCGCAGGCATGAGTTTTTTTGTGTGCACTTGCCGCCGCTCACAGTTTATTCTCTTTGACACGAGCTTTGAATATGCACGGCACCGCCTTCGCCACTATCCGTTTACTGCTCTCTCTTTAAGTTTCCATCTGTCAACGGACGATGGGACCCCAATAAATAACGCCTATCAGTACATCGTCATTCCCAAAGCCATGTGTATTTCATAATGTCAGAAGAGCAGTGGGCGAGCCAAGAGCTTAAAACGCCCCTCACTCAAACTTATTATCTCTGTGATTAATTGGACTTTGCTTTGAAGGGGAGATCGTATAGTTGCATTAGTGAAAAAGGTCAATTTTACACCTAAAAATTAATAGTACAGCTGATAAATGTGTTTAGGTGAAAAATGATGACTGAGCGATGAAAATAAAGCGATATTTATTCTACATAAAGTTGGTCCCCCATTGTGGGGGAAGTCATGTTGAGATCACACAACCAGCCAAATATATGGGAAACCTTTGTTTACAAAAAAAACAAAACAAAACAAAACAATAATGGTATATAAATATGTCTTTGATTAGCATATAATATTATTGGCAAAATAAATTTAATTAAGTGATTAATTTGATCAAAACAATTATAACAGAAAAATATGCACAATTATAATATCAGTAAAATATATAGGTTCAATATTAAACCTTATAACAATTACAAATAATATCTAAAAAAAAAAATAATAATAATCATGAACATGCTCCTCAAGCCATAAGGCATTTTCCTATCATTAAAGCGCAGAGTACTAACTTCATGTTGGGGTTGAGTTTTTAATAGCTTAACTGTTTTTAAGTTGACATGGCATCTTGGTGTCAGGCAATGGCACAAAATATCAGTCTGCATGTTTCCATAGACCAACCAATTAAAAAATCTGACAGTGGGAAAGTGAGAATGTGTGAAGAGCCCCTAAGTCTACCTATGACAGATACATTATGATTGGAAAAATTGATTGCTGTGAGCTACACTATATTTATTTTCAATTAAATATATAAAACACAATATCTTTTTAAGCCATTTGTAATGTCTATTGAATTATTATCAGATGGTCATCAAAAGTCTCTTTTACTGGAGACAGTTTGACTTATTCAAATCACTTCTACAAAACACTTCAAGCCTTCATAAATCGCAAATATAGAAGGTAGCAAGTTGACACTTTTTTTCACACCTATTCCCTATAGACTAGCTCTGCTCACATGTAACAAGCATGGCAGAGGCGGAAGCTTTTCACTGTTACAACGTGACTCAGTATGTAGGCTTATTATCAAACCACCTTTCTCAAATGTCAAGCTAAGGCAGCCTGTATCTACTAATTTAGTCCTAAGAAAAATAGTGATTGTAGTTCTGAAAATCAGTGATTGGATTGAGAAAAAGAGGATTTAGTTTTAGCATAACCAAACCACAGTGCATGGCATTTGGATTGGATTTGAACATACTGTACATAGTGAGTGCCTCTATGAATACCTACTATTTTGAAATTTAAGTGCATTGAATATGGATTAATGTTTAAAGACTAAGTTCATTCTGTCATTATTCAGTCTCATGTCTTTCCAAACACACATTCTGTTGTTTCTTTTCATTGTAAAAGTAGAATTTTAAAAGAGAATTTTCTAATAAATCCATACAACAACAGTTCATCCCCTGCAAAATATAAAAACACTATAAAAGCAGTGCAAAGTAAAGTTTGGAAAGACATGTGGACGAGTAAATAATGACAATGTTAATTTTTAGTTGAATTTTTTTTATGCTGTAACCAATTATTACATTGAGAGCGCAAACTAGACTGTCTACAAAAGACAGAGATAGATCAGCAGAGAGACGAAGGTGTGGGACAGAAGAACAAACACTCTGACTGTGGATGGAGGAGGGAAAGAGGCCTGATTATGATTAGTGTTTATGTTACATAACACAGAGGCACTCTAGTAATCATGGTGAGCTATGGGGATGAACTGTTCCTGATGGAGTGCTCATTCAGCACAATGGAGCTCAGAGAGGGCACATGCATAACACCTCTTCCCAGCTCAGTCCTCACCAGCCTGCCAGAATCTCTGGTCCATTCCATTCAAGGCTTCTTTATTACGAAACTAACAGCTCTGCATGACTGAAACCAGTCATGGAAACGTGTGAGATAAATACCAACACTCACACATTCGCTGCTGTGGATGTAGTAATGATTAAAAGGTGATAGACTGCTTATTTGCATTCTATAATCAGCCATTTAGTAAATTATTTTATTAGCATAAGTATTTAATTAATGACTATGAAGGCCTTATACAGCACAGGGAAATGCTAGAGAGAACTGATCAGGTTTTTTGAACAAAGCTGAGTCAGGAATCCTTTGATCGTCTCAACACTTTGATCCAAAATGCTTGTCTTTGAGAGATTCACCTGAAAATGAAAACTCTGTCATCATCCACTCCCCTTAATGTTGCAAATATGTAGCCTTTTTTCATGGAACATAAAAGTAGTTAGAAATTGTCAAGAAGTAGCAGACTTTCCAGACTGCTCCATATGAAAGTGTATGGATGACTGCAGCTGTCAAGCCTGACTCATGCACTATGACTCATGCACTATTTTTCTAGTCTTCTGAAGACATATGATAACTTTGTGAGAAACAAACTGAAAAATTAAAGTTGCTATGGTACTTTTCTGGAGCTTGACACACTTAAAAATGTGGAAAAATGTGTGCGTTTATGGGTACAACAGCTTGGGGCATCACTGGACCATAATTTTTTACTCCTAGAAGGTTCATAGACATACCTATGTACAAGGTACATATTACTACTCTAAGGTACTATCATACACCTTTTAGGGGTGCATTTAAGGGTACTGCCCAAGTGACAAGCTGTTGTACCCCTTAGGGAGGGGTTCTCAAGAGTTGAGATACAACCATAATCAAACCCACCTGAACAAGCTAATCAAGGTCTTCAGGATCACTAGAAAGTTACAGGCCGTTTAATTAGATCAAGTTTGGAGATAAACTCTGCAGGAAAGTGGACCTTGAGTGCCAGAGTTGAGAACCCCTGCCCTAAGGGTTCAGTTTTGCACACTTTTTCTCAAAAGTGCAGCCACTTGTCACCACCCGTTCTATGTAAAAGAGCAGGACGGACATTTTGCTGAGTAATACCTTTTATGCATCGTGAAGAAAAACATTAAAGTGTTCTGAGAGAATTCTATTTTTCATCTACTTAGCATATATTAGCAACAGGCAATTAGACAGGCTTTAAGGCATTATAGAGGTTGCCACAATCAATGTGAAGCTTATCTGACTTGTAAACTAAAGAGAAATGATCATTTGAAAATTTGAAATATACATCTGCAGAACACGAATCAGAACACAGAATTAAAAAGGACAAAATTTGGAATGTGAACAAAGCCATTTCGAAAAAAACATCTACTGTTAAAAATGCACTAAACAAGCTGAAATGTAATCTAGCTGATCTACAGTTGTAGGTACACTTATCCATGATTCATTAGCAGTACTACAGGGGGTGGACATCTTAGGAGATGGCACATTCTGCCGGCAGAACTCCAGAAATCTTTACCTCAGGTTGAACTCTCCCGTTCCTCTGACTTCGTCGGGTGCCCCAGCAGTTGGTTGTGTATATGAAAGAGAAAGATGGATTGTGTTGTCTTTTCTACACATGTGGGGGTGGTCAAATGATGCTGTTGTAATAGTAGTCATTAGTCACTATGTGATGTCCACTTGCCGGTAAGGAGCCCTGAAGTTAACCACAACAACTTCTTTGGTCTTCAATGATCTAGAGCTCCACAGTCCAGAATTAACAACCTGAAGGGATCTCCTTGTTTCAGAATTCTTCAGACATGTGCTTGTGCAAAGATGCACAATCTCTGGATCTGGGATCAAAGAGGATGTAGTCACACTCACCTCTCTGCTCTGGATCTAAGAGTCCATTTTATGTGCCATCTCCACAGCTCTGTTCGAGGAGATGTGTGCTGCAGGCAGGGATAAATGGGTGGCTACGTGGGGTGCTTGGGGAGAGCTTGGTGACGTGTGGATGAGACTCCACAAGGGAGCCATCCTGAGCCGGAGGCTGAGCAGTGGGGGATCTCAGTGCCATCTTCCTCTTCCTCTATGGGAAGCATCAGGGGTGTGATCCCTGACAGTGGAGCTCCACTCAGGGGCAGCATAAGCGACTCCTGTTGGGACTTCTGGTAACTCCTCCCTCCCAGAGGCCGTCTCCTGGAGACAGAACCAGAGATATTTCCTCCCCTCCACCGCTCACATTCCCCCAGGACGCTGACAAACAGCAGTGAAGTGCAGAGAGGAAACCTTATCTCCCGGCATGCACACATAGGCTTTGGTTTCTCCTGCTCCAGCACGGAGAGAGTGGGAAAACTAGCTCTGCCCTTCATAGTGATACCTCCGCCATTTGCCTCCATAGAGGATAATATTTCTGACTGTTTCATCCATGGGGGCCTGGGGTCTAATGTGTATACCCACATCTCTCAGCGCCACTTAGGAGAGAACAAATTGGATCTTGTGCACCTGCCATCAGCTGAGAATGGGAATGTGTTTACCAACTATGTATTTACATTGTAACTGACATTTGGAGGACCTTATACATATCACTTTAATTGTGTCACTCAATGGTTATGTAACAGATGTGTTGCCTTAATCACATGGCCACTGGGGTTTTCAATGTGAGGTGGACATGTTACAATCTACTATGACATTACAGGTCTTCTGGCAATAAAAGAGTTTTAAAATAGAACAGCTTGGAACTGTCATTAAAACTTTGCCTCTGCTATCAAATTTCTCCAGAGGTAACACAGAGCCATTTGGATTAAGATCAATTCTTGTAAAGTATTTTAAACTAATACCCCAGAGTTGTCCAAACCTACCCTTGATGGGCCACCATTCTGCAAAGTTTACCTCCAACACACTTGCCTAAAAGATAAAGCTATCCTGAAGACCTTGATAAGCTGGTTCATGTGTGTTTTATTAGGGTTGGAGCTAAACTCTAAAGGACAGTGGCCCTCCAGGACAGAGTTTGGACAGCCCTACTCCGCTGGAAGGGTTAGGATTGGACACTCCTGTAATACACACCATTCTCAGTCCTGGAGGCCAACCTTCCTGCAGTTTTTAGCTCTAACTTGGTCAACACACCTGGGGTGCATTTCCCAAAAGCAACTATGGTCATAAGTTCCGTTGTTACCAATAGAGTTCAGTGGAACTAACGACTAGGCTAGTTAGCTAACAATGGTTTTGGGAAACACACCCCTGCCTGAGAGTTTTGAGTAATCCTTTTGACCTTGATTAGCTCGTTCAGGTTTGTTTAATTAAAGTTGAAGCTAAACTCTGCAGTGAGGTGGCCCTCAGGAGCAGGACTGGACACTTTAGTTGTGAACACAGTTGGGAAATAACTTCAAGTTTCAATATATACAGTATATACACACCTATACTGTTTAGAATTCAGTTCCAAGTTCTTAATCTAAAGAAACTTTATCGTTGTGGCTGTAAAAAAAAACTAAAGAACAGAAGAAATTCCTGAGAATAAAGTGAATCTGGAGGATTATAGTCATAATCTTCATGGAAGAAAATGTATGATTTTATCTTACTGTGGCCCTAAAATTACATCTAAGCCACTCTTACAAATTAATGAACATTAGTACATTAGATAATAAAATATAGTGACTTCTACAAATGATGCTAGACCTTATGAGAACAAACTTTCTAGCCTTCCTATTTCTAGCTCATCTAATCTAGTGTTAATGTTACTTATATTGATGGTGCAAACTGGGTGTGGCTACAAAGTCAGTATCACCCATAATATTACAAAAGTTCAACAATGTATATATTCATGAATGCAACAGACTGATTGCTAATGACTTAGCTGGCAGATATGCAAGTTAAGCATATGTAGTGATCAGCAAGTGGATATAAGTCGTTTAGTTGAGAGGTTCATCCAATAGAGCAGGTGTTGCAGAGTAGAGGATATATGGATTAACCACATGTGACACGTTTAGGAAGCCAACAAATAAAGTCGAGGTAAAGTCCACACCTTTGCTAAGACATTAATTTTGCACATGACCATATATATGTGTGCCTAATTGAAACTACAGATGGCAGTCTATTTTAACAGGTCAAGTATGTTGATGACCAATTTAGACTTGCACTTGCACTAATATAATTAAAACAGTATAAGTAGTCTTGTAGCTGAAAAACATTCAGTTGGGTGGCCTAGTGTAGTACTGTCATTTTTAAGAATATATAAAAAAAGGCTAAATATTAAGGAAGGTCTTAAGGAAGCATGTAAATAGACTGGTTTTGTAGTTATGAAACAAACTTTTAAAAGTTGGACTATTTTTAGCGTAACATACCATACTAAAAAAACGCAACACTCAGCGAGATTAAAAAACAGAACAAGCCTTGACACAAAGTCTAAAAATATCAACCTGAATATGTATAGCTTTAACAGCACTATTTAAAAGATGCATTTATAGCCCTTGCCAGTGATTTGCCTTATAAACTCTCTAACAGCTAAAGCTTACAGCAAGCTAATTAAATCACTGTAACCTGTAATAATTAATACACTTTTAAATATTTTATACTCAAAAAGACTTTTTAATTCCTAAATGCCTGTGCAAAACTTTACGAGATGATGTGGGAGGTTGCCAGGGCGTTGATATGTGTTTGCTAGAGTGTTCTATTTTGTTGCTTAAACCAACAAAGCCGACATTTAAGTCTCTATGATATTTAATATAGATCCCTCCTTAAGAGTAAATCTATGGGACTTTTCACTCGTCTTTTACTGTATCATTCATATTCGTAGCACTAGCACCCAGGACAATTCACATGCCAAACCCTAGTTCTTGAGTTTAGGGTTTATTCTAAATCTTAGCAAGCACCATTAATAAAAAATAAACGAATGAATAAAAATAACACTCCAATCTCTCATGAATACGGTGGATAATGATGCTTGAGATTTACAGATGTCCATGTTCAACAGTAGAGTCATTCAGTGAGTGGGCAGAGAGACAGACTGACAATGCCCCACTCATTTATGCCAGCATGAGCAGCATGAGTAACATTATCTATCAAGGTCAGCTGTCTGGGCCAGGCCCCACATGGGCTAATCCCTATCACACACACAAATACACAAACCCATGTGCATACACACACACACACACAGAGGATGGAACAGGATGGCAATGATAACATTCAACATCTATTCATGTTTAAATTACAGCTGACATCTGTAATTACTTTGAGCAGCTTTGCTTTTGTTGCCAAGGATTTCATTTTGGCTTTGACCTAGACTTTAAATGTGCTGAATCTTTGAGCACAGATGCCCCATGGACTGTCTAGGCCAAGAATTGTTCCAAAAGGACCCAACTTGTTTTTATCAGCTACTTTCAAACTGTAACTACATGCTACAAATAATTTTAAACACTTAAACAATTTACAAGTTATTAACATTGACGTTATTAAAAGCTGACACACTATACTATTTAAATTCTATACTGTGTATACAATCACACTAATAACAAATTTTAAGTACACACAACTTGATGTATAGACAAACATTTCAAGACAAACATAACCAAATGTAATGATTACTTAACAATTTGATTACTTTACAAGTAACCACCTCTCACTGGATCATTCAAGGAGGTTATTCAGTAAAACATTCAACAGTCTGATTCAAACTGCTGACTGAGATTAAAGGATTCATTAAAAGAACCTGTTCAAATGAGTCTTTTGTTTATGAATCGAACTACACCGGTCATGTGACATCTTGCGGGCAGTCATCGCGGACAAAAACTCAAGATGTGTTTTTTTTTTTTTTTTTTTGCTATTAAGCGGTCTAACACATGTTAATTTTAGACTGCATGTTAGCTAAATCATGTAAAATATATTTTAAATATTCAATCTAGTGAGCATTTTAGTGGTGTTATAATTCTAAAATAACTGCAAGAAAATCCGTGAGGTCAAACTTTATAGATACAGCCATCAAAACACCACTTGTGGTCGGCAACAATAACCCAACTTGTAGCGCCATTTCACTTTGGGTGTCCCGACTCACCCGAGTTATGCCTTGTCCAAATACCCACACTCTCTTGGCCACTTGAGAGTGCGTGCACACGACAATAAGTATGTGCGCAAGACTGTCCCAGGTCTTAAAAATGGCAAAGCGCAGTGCCCTTAAAGGGATACTCCACCCCAAAATAAAAATTTTGTCATTAATCACTTACCCCCATGTTGTTCCAAACCCGTAAAAGCTCTGTTCAACTTTAGAACACGATTTAAGATATTTTGGATGAAAACCGGGAGGCCTGTGACTATCCCATAGACTAGTAAATAACAGTGTCAAGGTCCATAAAAGGTATGAAAGTTGTTGTCAGAATACTCCATCTGCTATCAGACGTGCAATCTGGGTTATATGAAGTAACAAAAATAACAACTTTATTCAACAATTCCTTTGTCAACAGTCTCCTCTGTGTCTCTCCATATATGCTGTGTATGCTCTTCAGTATCATCCGTGCCACAAGGATGCTCTGTTTTCTTTCAAATCAAAGCTAAATACATGTAGAAACAGCGCATCCTTGTGGCACGGATGATAAGTGGTTCCCATCGCTTCATATAACCCAGTTTGCATGTCTGATGGCAGATGGAGTATTCTGACGATGGCTTTTGTTCTTTTTTTTGATTTTTGCAACAAGATTTACTTGGCAGCCTATGGGACAGTCTCAAGCCTCCAGGTTTTATTCCAAAATATCTTAAATTGTGTTCCGAAGATGAACGGAGCTTGTTATGGTATAGTGTCTAGAGTTTTTGTTTTATTATATATTATATTGTGTTGTGTTCCGGAGTATCCCTTTAACGCACTATATCCACACTATCTTGAATACTGCTCCAGAACAGTATTCAAGGCTTAGTGTATCCCACCATGCATCATGTTGTGGAAATAAATCGCGAGACTTTTTTGCAGATGAACGGAGCTCAAGATCACAAAAGGTCACGGAAACCTTTCCAATGTAAGTTAAATATTACTAATAATTAGATATTATATATAATTTGTTAGTAAAAAAAGTGCTACACATTTTGTTGGTGCAAAGGTGATATATTTATTTTTTTAGTAAAAAAAGTGCTACACATTTTGTTGGCACCTAATTAGAAGCACCAGAAATTAAAGTGTGTCCCATCAGGTAATGAAAAGTTGTACACACACTTGTGATCTTCATCCTCACTTGAACACTTGGGCCAAATACAGGAAATATGTCATTTAAGTAGTCAAGTGCAAAGACCGCAAGTGTGGGTATTTGGACAAGGCATTAGAGTCACGGCTCACTTACACTAACCCTAACCCCGCCTACCCCATTTCACTTCCTGTCCAATGACTGTCCTGTCAAAATAAAGGCATGTAATGCCAAAAAACAAAACACAACTTGTCTACAAATTCATTACCACCTTCACCAATACATTTCAAGGCAATCACCTGCTTTGAGAAATATTCCTGTTATTACGCAGAATCCACATCCAAAGCACTTGAGAGAAATTAAAGAACATCATATTTTTTTAAATGGTGGATGCCATTAATTAGATGTTGTGCACCTGAAATATTTTTGATGTTAGAGCTTTCCAGTTTTGAATACATACCATCCAAACACTCAGGTTACGAAAAGCTTTCTGCGTCCAAGATACGCAAACGGTGAACTTTTTCACAAAAATGTAGTTTTGTGCAATGAAAAGTTATAGAGTCATTTAGTGTTTGTTTTATATATTGTATAGTTATTGAAGGGGTGTGCTGAGCAATGAGTGTACAAGTTTCTGTCCTCTGTTTGAACCTAATGCATCTTTTTCAGTCAGCTGTCCAATGGCGATCTTAAACTTGATCTTGAGTGTTAAATCAAGGATATAAATATGCAGATTCACTTTAAGGCTATGACACATCCTTGAAGACTTCCTAGACTTAACAAATGAAGATCTCATATATCAACTTTAAAACCAACCCTCACATTTGACAATAATTTTTGCAGTCTGCCAGTAAAGATGTTTTTCTTACAGAATTATGGGCATCAGTAAACTAAGCTCAAGAGACTAGTTACCTCACTGTTCTCTGGTTGCCTGGGTGAAGGGAGAAACCTCATACCCTAGAAACACCAAGCAAGGGACTACCTTGTTATTGCAAAAAGAATATCCCCTATGGTTTATGTACAGTATGTATATTATCTTAAACTGAATTACAAACACATGAAATCAGCACAACTTATGCCTTCCTTTTTAAATAAATGACACTTGGATTGGTGTGTCATAAGTGTCCAAATATTTTGGGGCCACATTGTTGACTATTGAGAGCTAGACTTAATCTATAATGCATGGAATAATAGACACACACTTAATACATAATAACACTCTTCTTTTTGTCCTTGGTCTCAAATGACGTATTGCAATTTGGAAATTCTGATCCCTAAAGGATTTACAACCATCTGACACTACAGCATCACATACCCGCTCATTATATAAAGTGTTCTTCCATAGTCTTTCATCACCCTGTTCTATATCTTACCTTCTCTTCTCTGTTTTTTCCTTCCCCTCTCTCTGATTCTGCCCTCGGGCCCATTTCTACCTCAGGCAATGCTGAACAGTGTTCCAGTGAATCCAGGGAACGAATTAAATAACAAATCCAGTCCTAATGTACGGCAGCTACAGCGTGGGCTGCGATGACGCTGTTTGGGTGCTTTGGAGCTCCAGCCAGTGAGCCTGGTGGCTGGTGCTGACATGTTTGGCTCAGACAGTAAAGGAACCTGATGATAAGCCACTGAGTGATGGAAGCAGGTGCAGTCAGGCCACCACGCGCTCATCTTATGCCATCCGCAGGTTTGGTTTTACTGCACTTGCATTCTTGTGCTCTTCAGAAACGCCTTGCATAATGTCAGTGTCACGTTCAGGTAAACATGGAGGTCAGATTTGAAGAAATTTTGTGTTACATCACTAGCTCACCAGTGCAGTGAATGGGTGCCGTCAGAATAAGAGTTTGTAAAAACATCACAAAAATTCACAATATGTCTCCAGTCCTTCAATTAACATCTGTGTTTGTAATGAACAAATTCATAATTAAAACATTTTCAGACTGGTCATAATTTTTTTAAATTCAGTTACATAAAAATGTAGATTAGTCTGAGTTGAATCCAAAAATAAGACAGATTACCTTTTGGCTAACTGCTAGTTGGTCAGAGTAGTTCTTAAGACACTGTCTTAACATAGAGGCTAAGTTTATGCAATTGGCCCCAGTATCCACAATATTGCTTTATTTGTTTAAAAGTGATTTTATCTGAACAAGCAAAACAACCCTAAACAAATATGTTGGTGGATTTTGATCTGAGAGAGGACAACAGGGGATGGATTTTTCACTGGAGAAAGTGTTATGGATTATGGTCTTTAAGTGACGGTTTAAATTTAAAATGTCTTAATGATACATTTGTTTCTTACAAACATACAGCTTTTCACTTCATGTTAATTGATGAACTGGAGTCGTTTGTGTATTATTGTGATGTTTTTATAAACTGTTTCGACTCTCATTCTGACGGCACCCATTCACTTCAGAGGATCCATTGGTGAGCAAGTGATGTAATGCTAAATGTCTCCATATCTGTTCTGATCATGAAACAAACTCATCCTGGATGGCCTGAGAGTTATTCAATTTTCAGTTTAACCATTTTGTGCAGTTTTTTAAATATATTAATATAAAATATGATATTCATATAACATTCATATAAATAAATACATATACATTTATGTGATATGATGAACACAATTAATGAATAAAGTTTTGAAGACATGGTGCATTGTGGGTAGTTTAAGAACTATCTGTTTACTAAACACTGTCTGTGGCATTAGACCATTGGCGGCCAGAGGAGTTTTCTGTCACACAGGTAAGCTGAGAATTGTTATGTCACTGTCTGTGCATCCTTAACACAGCCATACAGTACAGACAGAGACACACACACACACGTGACAACATCGGTCAGAGGGCAAGGTGATCTTCCTTTGTAACAGACACAACACAAAATCTACTGAAACAGTCTGTGCCTGACAACAGATTTAATGCATTATATATAGTCCAGTTGGATCTTTTGAACCATTTGCTTCAAAGAACCAGTTATCAGAGACAGATCCTGTTCAGTGATTGAATAGTTGTTGACCCGACAACTGCTCTGACAGTTCAGCACACTCTTAAAAGGATAGTTCACCCAAATATAACTTAATAACTCACCCTCATGTCGTTCCAAACCTGTTCAGAACACACATTGAGATATTTTTGATGAGAGCTTTCTGAATCTGCATAGACAGCAATGCAACTGACACATTCAAGGTCCAGAAAGGTATTAAGGACATCGTTAAAATAGTCAGTGACATCAGTGGTTCAACCGTAAGGTTATTATGCTATGTGAATGCTTTTTGTCTGCAAATGATGTTGTTGTGTAGGTTTTTTGTTCTGTTTTGATGCTTCTTGTTTACAAGCAGAGGAAGATGCATGCTGTACATAAAACTCTCTTTATAAACATGTCTGAACCATGGCTGAACCACTGATACCACATGGACTGTTTTAATAATGTCCTTACTACCTTTCTGGGCCTTGAACATGGTAGAGGCGTTGCTGTCTATGCAGAGTCAAAAAAACTCTCGGATTTCATCAAAAATATCTTAATTTGTGTTCCAAAGATTAACGAAGGTCTTACGTCTTTAGGATGACATGAGGGTGAGTAATTAATGACAGAATTTCCATTTCTGGGTGAATTATTTTATGTTTTGGCAAATTGGTAGCAAATGTGTATGACTTTACAATCTCAATCGAACGTTTTTGTACAATCTGCTTAAGCCCCACTGAGGGTTAAGTTTAGTGGCAGACATTCATGCTTTATTTATACTAAAAGTCATTTTTGTACAAGTCAGATCTTACAAATTCAGATCAATTCACCTATTTGATAATTTTGTTTTCTCTTGAGTGGACAGTTTCAATTCGAATCAGACTAAACTCAAACTAGTTTTGTGAACCAGTTCAAACAATCCATTGAAAATATTTGACTCAAAAGAAGGACTCCTTAATGAATAAAATGTTGCCATAAGCAAGTTGTATTATGTGAATTTTGCAAAAATTTAAGAACCAAATGACCCAAATCTAGTGCTGTTAGGAATACATTTTTAAGCAATCTATGTTAATCAAACAAAATCCCTTTTAAAACCACATCAAATCATCATTTAGTTGATGACATAACCACTGTAATCCAATGTTTCACTGTTTAAGTATCTCATCAAATTAAGAGAGCTCACCTGTTCAGTATTTTTCAGGTTTGCGATATTGCATCACATGGAAATGCACACCTCTGGGAAATACACAACTCTATGTCGGCTTGTGACACATGTCAAGACTTAATCAACATGCGATTAATCACCACTGTCTGCGTGACAACAGCTCTGTCACCCGTGTAGTAGAACAGTCGATCCCATTATATCATAATCACATGTATGATGATGTAACTCCAATATTTGTTTATGAACAAACACCTCTGATAATGTGATGGATTAGATGAGGCATCTCAAAGAATACAGAACTGCTATTATGTAATGTCTTTCATTGTATTCCATATTGACAGAGATTCACTTTTATAATTTGAGTTTGAGTGTGTCAACACGTGAAGTTTATTCTAATAATGATACAGCCTCATACAGAGACTCTTGAGTCAGTAAATCACCTACAAATCCAATCATGCCTTGTTAGGGTGAAGGGGCAACCCAGCTGTCCGCAGAGCTGTGTCCTCTGCAAGGCAAGGGGATGGGGCTTATGTAAGCCTACTGAAACAATGGGATATATAACAGACGCTGGTCACAGACGGGGCAACCTACTGCTAGCTGTACTGTTACAACCCCTCGTGCAGAAACCTAATTGCGGACAGGTGGACAAAAGGAAAGATAGGCTGTTGGCATGCGTTTACATGGTTAGGGATGATCCAGAGGGCACCGGTTGATGCCAATGAAAACATTCATTCAAAAACTGCCTGTCAATAATTCAGATACACTGATATTAGAATATAATGTTGGATTGGAAAGAGATGGTGAGTTGGTATACATTTCTTAAAAAAATAAAAGTTCTTTATTGGCATCGCTGATTCCATGAAGAACCCTTAATATCCATAGAAACTTTCATTGTACAAAAGGTGGAAAAAAGTTATTAAAGGTAATTTTCTGAAGGTACTAATTAAAGCATAAAAATACCATAATGTGTTTGGAGATAATTAGAAAACATACTAAATTCACATGCTTGTTTCACTGGAAAACAATGCTACAAACAGTTACTATAATTTGACATGTGGATTCTGTGTCAGAATGTCTGTTTCTGTCTTGGTCTGTGTGATTCCGCCCACTGCCAATCTTCTCAATAGCATTTTGATACCCTGGGTTGCTAGCTGGTGGAAAACACAGCATATTGCAGCCATGAAGCAGCAAACAAATTGGGTCAGAGATCGCAGATTTTACCTAACCTAAAACGTCTTGCCATCCATCTAAAAAGTTCTATAACCAGAAGAACATTAAAATGCATCGCCTTTCATTGTCAGTTGCACTCGTTCCTGTTGCGTGTCCTCAATCTGGCAACCCCCATGAGCGTTGAGTCTGAGGAGAAAGTTGTCAGTATTACATACTGCACCGTTAAAATGTTCTTTACACTAAGAAAAAGTGGTTCTTTTATAAACTGTTTGCGTAAAGGTTCTTTGAGGAACCTAACATGGATATTCTATGTACTCGGCATCAATAGTTCCATGTAGAGTCTTTAATCTATAGAACTTTTCCATTGCTCAAAAGGTTCTTTAGAACTTTAAAATATACTTTGTAATAGTTCTTTTAGAACTGTTCACTGAAATGGTTCTTCTATATGGCATAGCTGTGAAAATTCCATTTTGGAAGCTTTATTTCAAGAGTGTTTTAGGAACTGACCACTTAAATGTTCTTTGGGGAACCTAAAATGGATCTTTGATGCCACTGGTGTGAAAACCTCCTTTTAGAACCTTTATTTTTCAGAGTGTAGTTAGGTAATGTTCCCTGTTTTGTATTTGGGTTGATTGCTAAAGCTTGCACACTTATATATGCTAGTGTGAATGTGTAAACACTGGCCGGTTTTGTCATTTAAATCAAGGGTGTAGGGTGAAACCCGCTGCTCTCTGACACAACCGAGGTGAATTGCTGGGTTTAATTTGAAGTATCCAATATCATCAGTGCAGTAAGCTCCCATAAGAAACATTATCGGGTGAGGAGTTCATCTCGATAATGGCTATTTCATCAACGCACACTCGGTGGGCGGTCTAGGACCTGCCAACACTTAGTTTATCAGACACCAAATCCAAATCAGTCAACATATTGGATATGAAACTAAGATGCGTATGAGATTAATATCTCAACAGCCTTGCTGTTTTGAACTTGCTTCTTATTAGTATATTGAAGATGAAGTTTGTAGTTTCTAACAGCACTAAACATAATTGCAATCTGTCTGTTTAACCTGAATTCTTTTCTGAAAATATATTGCTAACTCAGACAGAATGTGTTTTTGCATTACACTTTTCTTTTTCTATTATTTTTCAATGTAAAAACACGTCGCTGTACCTTGTTTTGTTTTTTTTCATTCCACTGCCATGCATCTCTTCATTTTAACACCTAATAGTGTCTTTCTCCAAAAATGTTTCATTTTTAATAATGCTGAATGATGTTTTGCGGTGTAAATCACAAATATTTTAATAACTATACAATAGCAGATATTTTTGCAGTTTTTGGATGGCTCTTGAAAGCATAAAAATGTATTGATATTTTTCCCGGTTTGGTGCCTAAGATAGTTGCTATTAAAAGGTTTGAGAAATGCTTTATAGTATTTTCATAGTCACTCACACAAAAAGTGTTTAAACCTAATCTTAACAATACTATATACAGTCATGGCCAAAAATATTGGCACCCTTAGTAAATATGATCAAAGAACGCTGTGCAAATTAATCTGCATTGTTAATCCTGTTGATCTTTTATTTAAAAAATTCACAAAAATCGAACCTTTCATTGGATAGTAAGAATTTAAAATGGAGGGAAATATCATTATGAAATAAATGTTTTTCTCAAATACACATTGGACACAATTATTGGCACCCCTATAAATTCTTATAAGCAAAATATCTGTGACGTATATTCCCATTCATATTCACAATTTTAAGCACTCCAGCGTGATTATGAACATGAAATTATCCTGCCATGGCTTTATGTTTCCCAGAAATATAAATAGAAGGGAAAACAAAGCCCAAATTCCCTGAATCATCCATCACAATGAGAAAAACCAAAGAATATATTTCTGATGTGCAGCAAAAGATAACTGAGCTTCACAAATTGGTGAAGTGGCTTTAAGAAAAGAACTAGAGCAGTGTAATTTCCCATGTGTCTATATCGTCCTAATGTGTGGTGAGGAGGAGAGTTTGAGTGGCTAAAGAGTCTCCAAGGATCACAGCTGGAGAATGAGAGAAAATAGTTGAGTCTCGGGGTCAGAGAACCTTAAAAAAAAAATTTTTTCAAATAGCACCTGCATCATCACATGTTGTTTGGGAGGGTTTCAAGAAAAATTCTCCTAGCTCATCCAAAAACAAACTAAAGCATATTCAGTTATCAGACATGACTGGAACTTCAAATGGGACTGGCTTCTATGGTCAGATGAAACTAAAAAATGAGCTTTTTAGCAGCAAACACTCAAGATAGGTTTGGTGAAAACAGGGATAAAAAGTACCCCATGTGTACAATGAAATATACTGCTGTATTTTTGATGTTGTGGGCCTATATTTCTGCTGGAGGTCCTGGACATCTTCTTTGGACACATGTCATCACTGACTCTATCAAATACCAACAGATAAAAAAAATCAGTAAGTGACTGACTCTGTTAGAAATCTTATAATGGGCCATGTTTAAATTCCTAACCGTACAATAATCCAAACACAAACCTCAAAAACAACACAAAAATGGGTCACTGAGCAAAAAACCAAGCTTCTGCTATGGCCATTCCAGTCCTCTGACCTAAACCCTGTAGAAAATGAGTGTGATGAACTGAAGAGGAGAAGCACCATCATGGAGCTGGGAATCTAAAGGGTCTGGAGTGATTATGGATGAAGGAATGGTCTCTGTTCTCTTGTCATGTGATCTCTGACCTCATCAGGCATTATAGGAGAAAATTTAGACCTGTTAAACTGGCAAATGGAGGTTTAGGCATTGAATAAAACGGTGCCGTTAATTGTGTCCAATGTGTATTAGAGAAAAACATTTATTTCATAATGATATTTCCCTCCATTTTAAATTCTTATTATCCAATGAAAGGTTCGATTTTTGCGAATTTTTCAAATAAAAGATCAAAAGGATTAACAATGCAGATTAATCTGCACAGCCTTCTTTGATCATATTTACCAAGGGTAATATGTACTGTACTGTATGTATATATATATATATATATATATATATATATATATATATATATATATATAATAAAAAAAGATTTTTACATTCATTTATTAATAGCGTGACATAAATCTTCCCAGGCTTAAATTAGAAAAAAAATATGTAGCAGTAAGTACAGATGGACGGTATGTTCCTCACGCAAACCTGATCTAATGATAGCACAGCACCATGTTCAGATGTGCCACATTCAGTGAATCTCTCCTGCAGTCAGAGGAATGGTGGGAACACAACCTCACTACTAAAAGAATTGAAACCAGCACCAGTCCACCATTCCAAAGTGGCAGCTGTTTCCATGGCAGCGTAACTTGTTGAGCAGAAGTGGGCTTTCTCTCAGAAACCCGGTTGCCTCAAGGTCTTACTGCCTCTCACTCTGATTGAAATGCGCTCCTTCAGAAAAAAAATGTTCCAGTTTTTCCGCCAGCTGACGTATTAAAGTGATGCACTGTGAGGAACTTGTTCAGATTGAAAGCAAAGACGCACATCATCTTTTAATACTTGTTTTACAGACAGATTGAACAACAACAAGAAAAGATCAGTGTGAACATCCTTCTTCTAAACATCTTTTGTGTTTGGCGGAAGACAAAAAATCAAACTGGAATGAGTAAATGATGACAGTTTTATTTTTTCTTTACAAATCTACCCCTTCAAAAAACATGCAGCACTAAGCAGGCGGATTGCTGGTGGACATTATTCTCTCTACAACAGAACAGGTCAGCCATTAAGTGAAATGCCACCAGTGTTCCTGTTTTACACATACAGCACAGTGATCTGAGGACAAACAATACTAACCTGTCATCCATAAAACAAATGAATGGTTTTTCAAAATAGATGAAGAAGGAGTTGTAGTGTGTCAGCAGAAACAGGTACCATAGTTTCATAAGATCACGTTGTAACTGCTTTATGGGTTTGCTGTTGCGTCAGAGTATCTCCAGGATACTAGACTTGTAAAAAAAAAAAACCTTAAGAAAGAGCTGTACTCAAAACAAGGGTAGGCTATTGGGTATCTGTGCAAACCAAACACTTCTCAGTCTGCCATTGGTCCAACAAACAGATCTATAAGCCCCAAACGCATGTCTTACATGAGTCAGTGTTCTGAACTGAAGTTGTCTGTGCATGTAAGCTGGGTAGAAGACCTTATTTTATCACTGAATAAAGCTTCAGCTTTCAGTTTTTTTTAAAGCCATCATGAGCAGAGGTTTATTTATTTGCACATAATGCTGCACAAATTTATGACTCATCCTTTTGGACAATGCATTAAAGTGCACCTACCTTCTTCACCAATGGAAGACTAATGTTCTTCTCCTTCATGAGTGTCTCTAGTTTCTTCCTCACAGCGTTTCTGTGCAAAGCAAAAGTATCCATGTTTTAGAAAATGCTGTGAGTAAAAAACAGTGTATTTACTTTTAATCAGTTTTTACTCAGAAATTGCTGTAAAATTCACAAATAGTTACAAAGAAACTGTAATTAACACATTAAATTAAATGTGAAGTTTGGAAAACTCATAATAAATACTTATTTGTATAGGTTCTATAAATTATATGATTTTTATTTATATAATTTAATTACATTTTAGTTGCATATATGAATATTCATATATTCAACTATATATATATATATATCTATATATATATATATATATATATATATATATATATATATATATATATATATATATATATATATATATATCCTACACCGGCAGTTATTAGTTCTGGAAGCTATAGCCTTCTGCAAGCTACTAGTGACCCCAGCTGGTTAAAAACGTATTTATTCGTATAGCCTGTGGCTGTGTAGCCTATTATTTTCTCTACAGATTTGTTTTCTACACACTCTGCATATGGAACCATAAGCTTTAGAATATTTTTGCCGATATCATAAGCCTTTTCAGATTGTTTAACTTGCACAACTTTGTGCAAAAAAAAAAAACTAAACAAAAGGTTGCAAGAATGCTGTGCAACAAACTGCTACACTCATCAAACTACAACACAATCAGCAGGTCTCTACTTACTTTTTGTCCATAGTCAGATCACTAGCCCTCACTTGTTAGTGTGTACGAAAATTCATCCGCTTATGTCAATATTCCTCAGATGCAGTCTTTATGATGGAGAAGTGTGTACTGTAGTAAACGGGAGCGCGCATAGTGAAACTGATGATGAGGGCGGCAGGCAGGGGGCGCGCCTCCCACGCACGTGTTCCCTCTTGTTGTTGTCGTCGACGTAACCATGGCGACAACGTTACAACGCAGAGATTATACAACGAGCAATACGCACTGATCTATATAATAATGATTCTCTATTATAGATCAGTGAAAATACGTCTGCATGTTTCTAGAATTAATTATAAAACTGCTCGGTAAAGGCACAGTCAAATGTTGCTTCGATTTTGTCCATTGTGCAAGGTGTGTGATGTTTTTTTATTATTGTTAAAACTAAAATTTTGTACTCGTTTACGATTTGTATGGAAATATGTACATGCATTATAATATGAATATAAATGTTATTTTTTTCGCACATTATGTCTCTTATAATTCTCTAGCTTCTCACGGACACTGTTGCAGAATGATATACAGTATGATTTCTATTGTTTTTCCATATAAATATCCATTAAAATAATAAAAATGAGTCATTGCATGTTTATCTAAACAAAGAGTAAAAGGAACCATTTCAATATTTAAAATGGGAAAAATATTTAGGCTATATTTTTATGACTGTCCCTTCCATTACAACCAATAAACATGTTTTCTTAAAAGTTAATGTAGCCTATTGCAAAAAATTATATTCATATTATATTGCATGCACATAATTTGCAATCAAGCTGTAATTTTGTTGAATTATGCAAAAGGTGTAAAAATATTATGTTGATAATATATGTATTTATGACATGAAGTAAATTTTATTCCAAAAATATTTTAAATAAAATATTCATCACATTACACATGCGTTCATGATTTTTAGACAAAATGACATAATTCTGTGTGCACTGATTTTAAAATACTGAACATAATAGAAATGATATTTTACATATAGCTGCTTTCTTTTGCTTTTTTGAAGCTCAGGTCACATGTTGATCTGATGCTGCCCTCATATTTTCCTGGTGAGGATTTGAAAAGAGACAGTGCCTTTGCGTGATTTAGGCTTCATGAGACAAAGAGCTGAACAAATGTGTCACTCTGTAACTGATACAGCATGCATCTTTAATACAGGTCTTGTCTATGTAACAGAGAACAAATCCTGTATTCACACCTCATGCTTCTGTTCAGTGACAACAGGATCCCCTCCTCAGTGATACAGTGACTCAAAATACTAAACTATTAATATTAAACTACTGCAGCAGCACGAAGGGGATCGATAGTGGACAATATAGGTCCACAAATGCTATTATTCAAATAACCTAGATTTTAACATTCAGAGACATCCATAAACATAGGCGACTGGACAATATATATATATATATATATATATATATATATATATATATATATATATATATATATATATATATTGTTGCTTCAATTTTGTCCATTTTTGCAAGCTGTGTGATTTTTTTTTATTATTATTAAAACTAAATACTTAAAAATAAATATATTTTGTATTTTTATTACGATTTGTGTGTGTGTGTGTGTGTGTGTATAGCTATATATATATATTATATATATATATATATATATATATATATATATATATATATATATAAATATTTTTTCTATATATATGATATTTGTTTATTAATTTATTTATCTGTTTTATCTGATAAACGTGTTAGTTAGATTTTAACATGCAATAGACAGCGAAAGCACTGTGCTTGCTTGTATTTATGTGAACATTTACGTTTGCAAGAATAATATTTAATCTGATTAATGTGCATGTTTTCATCAGTGTTTGCTTGTAAATTTACAGGAACGAGTATGAGGGGATTCAAAAAATAGTTTTTGTTTGGATTATTAGACCATATGAAATCCATTCGTCAGGATTTTACGTTGAACGAAAAACTTTCAGCAAATAATATTTAGCTGACCTTTGGCCTGTATGTTGGTCTAAATTATTGCGCAGTAATTATTGCGAAAATAATTTAAAAATGAAATTACGGGCAAGCTGCAACAAACCGCAATTCTCTTTTCGTGTGGAATTTGCTGTTACCAATCACAAACTAGCTGATCAGCTGACAGCTAGCGGAGTAAAACAAGCCGAGGTAAGCCGGAAGTGTCTCGCAAGCGAATAATATTGGTCAGTTTACTGGAAAATGCACGAATAATAACCGTATAAATCTGCTACGCTTCAATTTCAAATATATTTAAGATAGTATCTTGTGGTTTCGTCGTCTAACACGAACTCGTTTCGCACGAATAACAGATTATTGTTAAATCTGTTTTCTAAATGCAGGTGAAGATGAGGAAAAACAAAGGGAAAACCAACACAATAGAAAAGGAGTTTATGTTTGAGTTTAAGTCTGGACAACATCACTGTGTCCTCAAAGTACCACTTCAGTTCCCTCTCAGAGAAAATGTCAATGATCTTCATGGGCGGATCATGCTGCTTCATAAAATCCCCTGCTTTGTAGAAAATGGTGATGTATTAACATTTATTTGAGCATGCATATGATCAGATTAAACTGTCAGGTTGTGAATGCATTATTTCCAACTCATATATGAATTACTTTACATCCTCTAACTTTTCTGCATTGATTTTAGACTTGAAAAACAGCCTGGTTGGTTTCATAGAGAGGGAAACGTTAGTGGATTATGACCGGGAGGCAGAAGCAGCGCTGCAGAGACTCACTAACGGAGAGGTCGACATCAACACACTTACAAATTCATGGGCCAAGGCCTATTCTGAGGTAAGAGCACAGTCTCTGTTTACATGATTAAATAATTTTGCATCATTGCATTCCTCCTATCACCATTTTTACATACATTAGCAATTTTTAAGGGCAATCCTTTTTTTTTCTTCTTTCAATTAATTTTTTTTTATATGAAAAATTTAATTACATGTAATGATTATTATAATGTTTAATAAAGCAACATGATATAATACAGTACAATATAATATAATAACTAATACAGTAGGCTATATGATTTTTTTCATGTGTTTTCACTTAATAACTGCTTTATGTTACATGCTGTGGGTTCAGACTGTTTTGGGAAAAATAATCTACTTTTGTCATACTTATAGTTTTCTCTGTGTAATTACATTAAAAAATATCTTACAATTTTAAGAAATTACACGCTTCAGTTTTTTAATTCTAAATGAATTTTTATTTTTTATAAATAAATTTTAATACGTCTGTTAATCAAAAGTCAAGTCACATTTATTTATATAGTGTTTTAATACAATAATTGTTTCAAAACAGCTTCACATGAATAAACAGGAAAGAAAAATCACCACTTATGAAACAAATTAAATTTAAGCTGCAATTTAGCTCTAGAGAAGATAATAGCGTCATTATTATTCAGCTCAGTTTAGTTCAGTGTTGTTTCCATGCAGTTTAATAACTTGCCAATGATCAGCGATCATGAAATAAGTTTAATTCAGCTATAAGCAGCTCTACAGAAGGCAGTTGTGTCATTATCTAGCTCAAGTCAGTTCAAATTGTGTTCTCAGTGCCATTAAATCGAAAATATTACTGAAAATGAATGGTCTTTTAATAAACCAATAAATCACTCTGACTCTGCCCACACAATAAATTGCTTTGAAACTGAATATCTGTCCTATTTCCACATTTAAGAAGGCTGACCTGACCATCTGCATTAGCACTTCAAAGTATTGCAGTTTAAATTCTGCTTCCACTTGCTCCAGCGAACTTATAAAAAGAAAGCAGAATCCGCCCCCTCCCTTTCCTATGAAGCGCTGTTGGCTCAAGCTATGCACACAGGATAACCATTAACATTTTACAGCAGCGTACACAAATACACATGAATGCGCTCCAATCTATTTCAAGCCCATCAAATGGCCTTTTAACGACCACCTGGTTGTCTGCGTAAAAAGATTCTTACGCTTTTATTTAGAGCAGTTATTAAGCTTCCAGGTGGTTCTGTATGTTCAGAGTATGAGGGCAAAAGTTAATCGTGAAGTATTAAAATAGATGTACAACTTGTGCTTCTATTTAGAATATAAAGTATGAACAAAATATATAAAACCATCAAGATTTAAAAATAATAATAAACACTGTAGTAAATCAGTTCATTTAGTTCAAGTATTCGACTAGTTGGTACTCAGCTCTTGGGGATCTCTGTGAAATGTCTGTGTTTTGTAGACTACACTGGAACACGCCCGTCCTGAAGAACCCAGCTGGGACGAGGATTTTGCGAGTGTTTATCATGAACTGATCCACTCCCCGGCCTCAGAGACTCTTCTCAACCTGGAGCACAGTTACTTTGTCAGTGTCTCTGAGCTCATCAGCGAGAGAGACATGGAGCTCAAGAAACTTCAGGAGAGGTTTGTTTGGAAGGGTGTTATGAGATTGAATTCTGTTTTATGAGGAAAACTGCCAGGGAGTGTAATTAAGGATAATGAGCTCCCAACATAAATGCAGAATGTTACCATACTGTGTAATTAGCAAGTTTAAAGGTCAGAAATAATATGTTTTGCTTAGTTGCAAATTGTTGCCTAATGGAGTACTTTTATTTGTGTACGTTTTTTTTCTTTTTATAGCAGATGACGTTACACATGTTACATTACTATGAAATTATTATATTTTTAATATATGCAATACATTTCCAAAGTAATGGTCAGTTAGATTTTTTAATGTTTTTGAAAGAAGTCTATTATGGCCACCATGATTGCATTTACTTGTTCAAAAATACAGTAAAAATTGAAAAACAGTTTTCTATTTCAGTGCATTTTAAAATGTAATTTATTCCTGTGATGGCAAAGCTGAATTTTTAACATTATTATTCCAGATCCAGCAAATCAGCATATTAGAAATTATTCTAATATGCTGATTTGCTGCTCAAGAAAAAATGTCTTATTATTATAAACAGTTGTGCAGCTCAATATTGATGCATGAGACATTTTTCAGATAAATTAGATTATATTAAATGAGAGAAATTTTTAATTAGAGTTCTTTTTTTAACATTAAAATGTCTTTGCTGTCATTTTTGAACAATTGGATGCATCTTTGCAGAATAAAGATATTAATTTGTTTTTTATAATTATTGTATACTATTAATATAGATTTTATTAGTCATGGATTTTATTAGTATGTAAACATTTAGGAATTATATATCTTAAATAAAAATAATTATCATACATTTAAGCTTCTTCATGAGTAACATGTCAAAAACGCCTAAAGTTTTGACTCCTACTATAAAAGCATATGATATTTGTCCTTACAGACAGGCTGCTGAGATGGACAAAGTGATGCAGGAGCTGGGAAAGACCTTGTGTGACCAGGATGTGAATACTGTGGCTGCCCAACACTTTGATGCACAGCAAGTAAGACCAATCCGACAGTCAGATTGAAACTAACAGTAATAATATAAAACGTATTAATGACTCCTGACTGCTCTTTTTGTTTTTGTTTTTTGTAATGGGAAGGTGCTGGAGAATAAGTGGGCCAGTGAACTGAAGCAAGTCACAGGTATCCAGAAACAAGAGTATCAGGAGTGGGTGATGAAGCTCCACCGGGACCTACAGAACCCCAACAACAGTACAATAAAGTGAGTGAAAGAGAACATTTCAAAGGTACTGATGTGATTGAGTTGATAAATGATTGTGCCGGGAAGTGAATAGTTGTGGGAATTGACACAGAGGAGCAGAATGTAATATCCTCAAAGATACTGACACAAAGAATTCCTGTCTTAGCAATTTCATTCAGTTTCATTCTTGCCACCACATTAGATGCAGTTTCAATTCTGATTACATTTTACGACATCCCCGCTTTGACACATTGGCACCGTCTAGCACATGAGTGAATAGTGTCACACTTGATCCAATGGCAAAACAACTGTGTTTATCATTGTGATTGATGGATGCCAAAGTGCTTCATAAGTTGAGCCTGTTATTTGTGTATCAGCGAGGAGATCAAGGTGCAGCCGGGTCAGCTGGGGGAGGCAGGGGAAGCGGGGGCCCGGCTCTTCGAGGAGCAGCGACAGCTGGAGGAGAGCTTCACCATCCACTTAGGTATGGCGTTTCCTTGGAAACATTGGCTGCTACAAAACGATGCGTAAAAATACCCTCATAAACCAAACTGCCATGGTAATTTGCGCCTACTTCCAATGTGTTTTCAATCTGTTTTATGTAGTAGACATGTTCCACTAATGTTTGGCAGCCAGAAATTGTCCAAATGCAGTTTATCTCAATTTTAAGCCTCATTTTGTGAAATTTTTGCTTGGATATTTTTTTTGCTAATGTTTGAAATATCTAAAATAAAATATCCAATAAAATATCCAATAATGACTAGTATACAGTACCATTCAAAAGTCAGGGGTCAGTGCATTTTTTTTTTTAGAAATGAATACTTGTATTCAGCAAGGACACATTCAATTGATCAAAATTGTCATTAAAGGCATTTTAATTTTAAATAAATGCTGAAAGTTTCACAGTGATTTCCACAAAAATATTAAGCAGCGTATTTAATTATTGGTAATAGTAAGAAATATTTCTAGATCACCAGAGCAGCAAATTTAAATGATTTCTGAAGGATCATGTGACACTGAAAACTGAAGTAATAATGCTGAAAATTCAGCTTTGTCATCAGAGGAATAAATTACGTTTGAATAGTAATATATTAAATAATCAAACAGGAAACAGTTCATTTAAATGATAATAATATTTTACTACATTTTTGATCAAATAAAAGTTAGCCTTTTATTTGAGAGGCATTAGAAGCCTCTATCAAAAACATTTAAAAAAATCTCACCAAACCTTTGAAGGGTAGTGTATATTGAATATTTAATTATATCAAACCATAAATCATTTAATAAACAAAATATAATGGATAAAAATAGATATTCCTGTTTGATATTCTTGTCTTAGGGGCTCAGCTGAAGACCATGCACAATCTACGTCTGGTGCGATCTGATGTTCTGGACTTTTGTAAGCACCGTCGTCACAGCAGCAGCGGGGTGAAGTTACGGCGACTGCAGACCGCTCTCTCGCTGTACTCCACATCACTTTGCGGCCTGGTGCTGCTGGTCGACAACAGAGTCAACTCGTACAGCGGCATCAAGAGAGGTATCATATCTAATCTGTAGCGTTTTATTGAAATGATCAACAAAATCGTAAAGATTTTGCAACTAATACATTTCCCATTGTTCCTATGGCATCAGATTTTGCAACAGTGTCTCGGGAGTGCACAGACTTCCACTTCCCCAGAGTGGATGAGCAGCTGGACATCATCCAGCAGGTGGTGCTGTACGCACGAGCTCAGCGCAGCAGCAAGCAGAGAGAGCAGCCCGGTGAGTGACACAACAACTGTGTGTGTTTTTGTGTCCGTCCAAAACCAGCACCTCTGCATTGCACCATCACATATCTGACTTCAGTCCTACCGCAAGGAAGTGTTCAGTTTCATTCGACAGGGACTAGCTACAATGAAACGCGATACACATTTTTTCAACATGCATAAATGTTTTGGCAGAAAGTGAAATGCTTTGGTACAGTTTTGCATTTTGCTAACTGTTTGTAATAACTGTTATGTATCTTATGAACACTGTTACATAGCTTTGAATGAAAGAGAGAACACATTACCATAATATTATCTTTTAGAGTTTTTTTTTAAGTGATTTGCAGTGAAGTGAACCACTGAGATTCAGATTTTATTGTGTGGTAATTGTCACATTATTACTGTTTTTTTGTTTGTTAGTTTTTTACTGTATTTTTGATCAAATAAATGCAGCCTTAGTGATATTTTTAATGTTTTTGAAAGACATCTGGATATATTTATGTCCATGTCACATTTAACACCAAAATAAGAAGTAAATAATATTAAATATATTTTTTTTATTAATTTCATTTTTTTATTAATTGAAGTAATATATATATATATATATATATATATATATATATATATATATATATATATATATATATATATATATATATATATATATATTCTTTTTTTAAGCACATCCTCCCACCTTAGTTAACAGCAGCCTGCTTTTCTTACTAAATAAAATAAATTATTTTTTTTGTAGAAAATTAGCTTTTTTTTTTTTATGACAGTTAAGCACATTTTCCTCCTTAATTCAGTTACTTTAATGCCAATCATTTTTTATTTTATTTTTGTGTATTTGTTGCACTGATTTGAGTGAATAAATAAATAAATGAAGTGTCCAGACAGTAATAAATCTAATGTCAATCTTTGTGGAAAATAATCATAAATACAAACTTAAAAGTGAAGTATTACATATTTGAATGTATTACACTAATACACTTCTTTAATTTGTTTTATAGAGATGCCAAGAAATGGAGGAAGTGAAGACAAAAATAAGATCATGGACAGAAATTCCTCCAATATCCTCCCAGGTAATTTAAACATTGCCTCATGCTTTTAGCGCTCTGTTGGATCAGTCGTAACACTGGAGGACGCTGTGCTCTCTTTCTCTTCAGGTGAATTCTACATCACACGCCATTCAAACCTGTCTGAGGTTCATATTGTGTTCCACCTCTGTGTGGATGATAATGTGCGTTCAGGAAACATCACAGCCCGGGACCCAGCCATCATGGGCCTGAGGAACATCCTGAAGGTCTGCTGCACCCATGACATCACCACCATCACCATCCCACTGCTGCTGGTGCATGACATGTCGGAGGTAAGAGTAGATGCATGATCTTTCATTAAAAAACAAAAACATTTTTATTGCTAAACTGTTTTGTATACATTTACAAACAGTGATTTATGTTAACATTTGAATTTTTTTTTTAGCATCTGTGAAGGAAATCATGGGATTGTTTCAAGGTTTAAATTCCTGAAAGTGTCCACATTCTGAGCTTTTGAGTTGGTACACACAATGTTGATCTGTAAAAATGGTAGTTGAGGACATTGCCCGTATCGTAGAGTGTTTCGAAAACCCAACCGAGCCTCAACGTTCTATTACTGGAATCTTTAACAATCTACATTCTAAGGGTGTTCCAGAGCTTTTGTCTGCCAGCTACCATCATTTAAAAGTTTTTTTTTTTTTTTTTTTTTTTTTGTGGGAATTGTTGAGGATTTTTCCTTTACATCGGCATCTAGTTCTAGCACAGGAAAACAAACAGCCAAACAAAACATTCCAGTTCCAGTTTAACCACCTGCGTCATGCTACATATCATCTGATGTATTTCCCTTCAAGAAGCAAAAGGCATTTTTATTTACTTGTGGTCTATGTTTCTATTATTCAGTATGCATTTCTATAATCCTTGAAAATATTGCATCACTGTGCACACTTAATTACAGTAAATTATTAACAAGCCAAAGCATGTGATCTGGCTTGCATTGATGTGCGGCAAATGAAAAGGACATGCTGTCTCTTAGAAACAGTTCTGTGTTACTTTGTGCTTATTAAAATGAATGAATATAAAGAAAGAATCTTTTTAAACGCTAGAGTAAATTTAGGCATTGGAACTTTATAACTTAGTTAAAAATGGATATTCATTTTGAGATGTGTTATTAAATTATTAGTGATCTTAAAGAATAATCTTAAGTGAGCATGACATGAGAGCAAAGTGATTTTAATAAAAATAGGAAAAGAGCATATGCAATTAAATATCTAATATCTGCCAGTATATAACCAGCGTTTGACATATAAATGAAATAATGGACTTTAACCAATATTTTGTGTCCTGACTTTAGGATCAATCCAAATTAATTTGTCTTTTTTAACTTGGATGCTCAACCTCAAAACTCTGTTGTCTAATTTAGAAATGGTCTATTTTGGATCAGGCTGTCTGGACTGAGCAGTTGTGGGTAAATGAAAGCCTCAATCACAGCCTCTCTGACCACAGGCCGATGTTGAGGAATGTTCAGATTTCAGGAAATGTTTTTCATCTGAACAGGAGCTGTGTGTTTTCCCAGCCAAAGGCCAAGGATGGTTTTAAAGCTGAGGTCTTAAACTCGATTCGGACAGGATTCGTTTTAGGATGTATGTCTGTAAAATAATTGTTACTGTGGACATCTGTAGAAAATGGCAAGATTATTGTGGAAGTTATTAAATATATGGCTTAATTAGGAGTAAATCAATTCAATTTTTTTTATTCAAGATTTAAGGTTTTTATTTGTCACATATATGGTTATATGGAGAGCATATGACCAGCAGTGAAATGTAAGTAATGTAGTATCATGTCGTTTTAAGAACAAAGAGAAATTTATTGGAGATCTGAATAGTCCTGCATGAGAAGTTGTAGTTCTTCACTTTGTGTAAATGTTGCTCTACAAGGAGTGGTTTGGTATGTTTGAAACCTGGTTACCCACATGGTTAAATATTATCTCAGTCACTGGTTTCTTTTCTCCCTTTTCCTCGTCTGTACAGGAGATGACCATTCCCTGGTGTCTGAAACGAGCTGAGCTGGTCTTCAAGTGTGTGAAAGGTGTGCAAGCAAAGATCTCAAATGATGCCATTGATTATTAATATATTATGTCATTGTATCAAATTGGTTTACATTCTGCTTTTTATTTTCCTTAATGTTGATTTGAAATGCATTGGATTATATTTTAGGAACTTATTAGATCTAATACTGGGTTATAAAATATTTTTAGTTAAAAAAAAGCATGTCCATTCTGGTTGGTTGGTTGGTCATGTAAAACAAGCCTTAATATGGATATTTTTCCCTACTAGCAAAAGTTAAACTCTTTAGAGGAAAAAGCATATAACAAACAAACAATTAAGAAAATAGAGAGATACGATTTTATTTATATTACTTACTTTATAAGGTCAGTATGTGTAGTTAATCAATCAGTTTTGTTAACGTCTACATGCCTCCATTATCTCAAATAATGTAATAATGCTTAGAATACAAGAATTTAAATCTTCTTTGGCTTTTCCAGGTTTTATGATGGAAATGGCCTCCTGGGATGGAGGAATCTCACGGACTGTCCAGTTCCTTGTTCCACAGGTACGTTTTGCCCTCACGGTCAGTCTAATAAGTGACTATTCAGGAAATGCACATGCAGTGACAGTGTATTTTCAAACAATACTATCCATCGTTTGACACATGCTTATAGGCCCAGGGGGACTCTTCACATTCACAGCTGCTTGTTTTACTCTTTAGCACCTTTTAAAATAACTCCCCTAAACTCCTGTCTAGATTTTGCACACACTGTATACTTGCACTTTGTATGTATATGCTACTGTTTTGGTTAGTAAAAATATAGTCAAACAGTAATATTGTGGAAATACCATTGTGATTTAAAAAGACAGTTTTCTCTGTTTTAAAATGTAAAGTGTTTCCTGTGATGCAAAGCTGAATTTTCTGCATCATTACTCCAGTCTTCAGTGTCACATGATCCTTCAGAAATCATTCTAATATGCTGATTTGATGCTAAAGAAACATTTATTATTTTCTATGGTGAAAACAGTTGTGTTGCTTAATATTAGAATAGAAATAGAATCCATGATTCATTTTGATGAATAGAAAGTTCAAAAGAACAGCCTTTATTTGAATCAGATTTTTTTTACTGTCAGTTTTGATCAATTTAATTGCAAAATAACATACTTTTGATATTTACTAACAAAGTGAAATTGTTTAGCGGTTTAAGAAAGTGGCATCAATCTGTCTTTCTGATTTTCTTTTATCATCAGAGTATCTCAGAGGAGATGTTCTACCAGCTGAGCAACATGCTGCCTCAGATCTTCAGAGTCTCCTCAACGCTCACGCTAACGTCAAAACGCTAAACAAGCCACACACACCCACAGACACATAAGCCCTTGTAGCTGGCAATATGGAGGATATCTTGTCACTTTAGGTTCTTAATTTTCAGAGAAGTACAAACCGTAAGCTGTTTTGATATGCACTGTCACAGGAGGCTTAGCACCATGTCCTGATTATTTCAGTCATGAATTTTCACTGGAATTCGCATATTTGGACATTCCATATCAAAAAGAACACATTAAATATGAGACTGAAGTGTTCAGAGTTTGTCATACTGTGAGTGCTGTTTACCTAACGCTGCATGGGAAACAGGTAATGCCAAGACAAGCTGTGTGTTTGTGCTGCATTGCAGTCAACCACCTTTGGCCCCTCGTGTCATCGTTCCTCTCCACAAACACCAGATGGTGCTGTATTTGGTAGCTTTCACATGTGGTGTAAGGTAACCAAAGCTGCTGATTCCAAATGTCAAATGAAACCAACCTTCCTAGCATTCTAAGTGATTTACCATGTGTTTGTATATTAGGTGCCAGTTAAACCCTGGCATGTGTGCAGTTATATTTGAACTGTGTAATCTTTGGAAAGTGGGGCATTTGAAAACAGTATCAACAGTATCTAACATTTAATAGGCTTATTGATCAGGCTAGTAAGAACATTATGTCCAGTTTTGTATTATTTATTTTTTTAAAGCCTTTACAAAAACAAAATCTGCATATTAACTACCGTCTGTTAAGTGTTTTGTTGGATTCCTCCTAATGAGGATATTAGCATACGAAGTAGCAAAGTAGGGCTAATCTGAGAGTTAAAGCATTTGCATCTGTATTAGCCTTTTGTCCAAAACTACTGACATGCTAATTACATGTTCATTACTGTAAATACAGTACACTTTATCAAATTAACTCAGAAATTTCCTATTTGATAATGAATTGATAAAATGAGTTTAGTTTACTACTGGTTTGCTGCCTCATTATTTTATTATATATATATATATATATATATATATATATATATATTATATATATATTATATATATCTATATATAGGATTTTTTATTTAATATGTATTGTTTTAGGATTTTCTAATCATTTTTGAATTTTAGAATTATTAGCTGTTTTCTATAATTTCAGCTTTTCGACTTTTTGTTGGGACCATTGTATATGTTTTGGCCAGTATGTTTTTTAATAACTATCAGTACAAATATATTCATTTGATATGATGTATGTATTTTGGAGTGGATCGTACCTGATCACGCAGGGCACCAAAGGGCAGCAAAAGTTCTAGACTGTGCTGCTGTCCGTAGCAAAGTTAGTGAACTCAAGCAGTCCCTAATGGCTCTGCAGTCTCGCTGTCATTGGCACTCAACTCAAAGAGAGCTTGTGCTAAGGAAATGTGTCACCAAATGTCTCACATTCTTGGTATCAGTTAGTGGCGGAATCTGGTCTCTGGTTACCTCAGTCTGGGGTAGGGGACATAGGTGCAGGCTCAGCAGCGGGCCCCTCTAGCACAACCACCTCCCCCTCTTCACTTGCTGTTTTAACGTCACAGCCCTGCTCTTTAGCCATCTGAGCCCTTACCATCCAACAACTGTGCCTGACAGAGCACTGTTTATTCAGCCAGGGCGAAACATTGAACACCCTCCCCGATGGACTGCCTTCTCCTGTTGGTGTGATGAGTGTAGGATGTGTTCGTTTTAATTAGAGCTTATCATCTGCACACTGTCTACATGTGTCGTCTATACACAAAAGGGTAGAAACAATAATTGGAAAGTTTACTCTCCTGGTGATTATGTTGTCAAAAAGAAGCTGACACTCAATTTAATAACATAGTTTTCTGTGATATGTCATTTGAACAGCAGTATAAGCCAGGCTCAGACATTCCTCATGGGATCTGATAGTGGCACGGACTGTTCTGTTAAGTATGCATGTCTGCAGTAACAGCTCCTGCTCTCAGAGACCAACACGAAGACAGCACAACAAAAATATTCTAATCTAAATGTAGCTTTCTTGTAGTATTCTAGCTGGTTGCTAGGGCGTAGATATAATACTTTTTTTTTTACATTGATTTCAGTAAGATAATAAACTGGGGTTTGTGAAGGAACTGCAGGTCTTTCATTAGTTTAAAGAGAAGCAAATAATAAAATAAAATGTTAAAAAAATTACAAATAAAATAAACATTTGTTTTAAATGTAAAAGATGAAAAATAAGAATTAGGGAAAACCAATAAATGATGAATAATTGATTGATATTGTGTGAATAATATAATCAATAAAAAGTAACTATAGTATGCTTACAAGTATTTTAAAATGTAATATAATCTAATTACAAATTCTTAATTTTTGGAATCTGATTTACGTAATCACATTAGGCCACTACCCAGCACTCTATAAAGATGGACTAATAGATAGATAGATAGATAGATAGATAGATAGATAGATACTCAATAAGAAAGCCTATTTTACATATTTACTTATTATACATTTATTATAATAGCCTACATTATACACATTATTATATTGTACTATATTATACATTGGGCGTTTTAGTATATTTATCCATTTAATAGAAACGCACTTGTTTTGTTAAAAATAAGTAAAATTAGAAACTCTTGTTTTTCAGACGCAAATTTAGGATCTTGAATGAAAACGGTCCCTGTGTCTTTAGTAAAATACGGATGTGGCTCTCAAAACGGAGAACGAAGTGGAATTCCGTGCACTTTTTTCTCTTCTTTGTTGGTTGACCTGAGCTCAGTGTGAGGATTTAACCCATCCTCTACACCTCGCTGGTCCGAGCAGTGATTCATGCATTTTCTCCCGGATAATTTCAGCACGTCACTGAGTCCTTCCCACAAAGTTGGGAAACAGCGGAGCGTCCGTGGAAACGAGGGGACACACGAGAGCCGCGTCTGGGAGGTAAGATCAGCCTGTTCCTGTGATTATGTAGTATATATGAGCTTTACTTTGAGTTATTGATGTGGTCGAGCTAAGAGAGGTTTCCGGATGAGTGATAAACGCGAGAAACTTGTTCATTGAATCAAAATAACTTCCGCTTCCTGCATGATAACGCTCGCGCCGCATAAAATCACTGGAGAGGATAACAGCGAACATGTTTGTACCGTTATACACACACATAGACAAGCGTTGTTTGCTGAGGTTTAATGTAGCTTGTTTTTATTACTGTAGAAATAGAAGGCTGTTTTGTTTATTTTGTTGGTTAGCTTTTAAGTTTTGAGCTTATTTTAATTTAAACTCAAACTTTTATTGTAGAATTTTTTGTGGGTTTCTATTGTGTTTCCATTATATTTGTATGAGGTGCCAGGGTGGCATCGACTCTTTTTTAAACTCAAACTTATTTTCTCCGTCAACTGAAGCCATTTCTAAAGCTGTAAACACTTGGGTGAAACCCCTGGGCGTTTTGACTACCATGGATGTGTGAGGTAAGGATATATTAAGTATTTTGAGACTTTGTTTAGTCTCTGCCTCATGTTTTGGCTATTTTCTCAAAGCATTTTTGGGCATCATTTTTAAAGAGCGTTTCAAGCTCTAAACGATCGTCTCTTTTATAGTCTTGCATTTAAGTTCCTAAAATCGGTCTGAAAGATTCTGAACGAACAGAATCATTGCATCAGGAACCGTCTTTATACTCGCAGAGTTCTGCTTTAACAACTCGCCGAATCATCGAACCGAGAACCGACTTATTCAAATATATTCGACTCAGAAGATTCCAGGTTAACAACTCTTTATTGTAATCGAAATTGAGAATAATAAACAACAATATGTAGCCTACATTTGGCTTTATTGGAACGTTTTAAGTATGTAGTAGGCTAAACCAATATAATAATAATAAAAGAATCACTGAATTGTTTATTGAATCGGTTAGATTAGTCAGCACCTGGAAAGAGGATTTTGAGAAACAGCCACTGTTTTAATGAGTATCTATTAGTACCAAATGCAAGATACTGAACATTGCATACTTAATGTTGCATGTTCATATTTTCAAACGGAATGAACTGAAGCTGCAAAGGTGGTTATATTTGGTCACATTTCTATCCACCAGCACAGTTATTATGAGTCACCGCTGACAGCTAGACAATATTTATGGGGAGTCTAGACAAGTATTTATTTATAGCAGTCTCTCATGACATTGTTTGCCTTAAACTATTTAATAAACAGAAAATGACACATTTGAAAGCTAATTTCTCTGTGGGAGAGTGGAGTGTGCCTCTGTTGTGTTTCTTTTACAGACAAACCTAATTTAGTAAGATTTTTTTTTCATTAATTTTAGCTGAGCATAAAGATGCTTTAGGACTTGAGATCCAGCACTAACAGGGCTCATCTGCTACTTCCTTCAGAAATGTTCATCACCCGAAATTCCCTTGCCAGGCCAGCTGTACTCAGCCTGACTAATGCTACACAACAGCAGATCAGATCACGCAACCTGCAGAGCCTCTTAAGCCAGTCAAGGCGTTTTGTTTTCTTAATTACATGCTCCTCTTTCAGTCCTCAGCACCTTTACCGCTGCGCAAGAGAAAACATTTTGGTAGAAAGTAATTTTTTTGAGTCACATTTTATTACTTTGCATAATAACAACAACAATAATAATTGTAGTTATTTTAAGTTATATGTCCAGATATATAACAACAACAACAATAATACTACTACTAATAATTATTATTATTATAATGAAATGTTGTTTTGCAATCTGAATGGCTGTAGGAGAAAAAAAAATGTTTTTTTTTTTTTGGTCTGAAACTCATGGTCATATTATATAAACTATTATAATAATAAGAATAATTGGTATTTGTTATTTTACATTGTATGTTTATGTATGTATAAAAAGCATTATTTTTTTTTTTAAATGGATGTTCTTTTATTTTAATTTGTATGTAAGAAAAAGTAATACATTTTTGTTGTCCAGAACTCATTGTTAAATAGACTATAACTATAATAATAATAATAATAATAAAAGTTGTTTTGCAATCTAAATGACTGTAAGAAAAAAATTAAATATAATAATAAAATGTAGTAATAATAATAATAATAGTTGTTTATATTATTACTACTACTACTACTATACAATTATTTTGTGGTTAATAATAATAAAAATAATAACAATAATGATAATTATTATAATTATTATTGTGAAAACTGTGAAAAGTTGTTTTGCAATATGACTAAAAGAAAAATGTAAATGTAATAATAATAATTTAATAATAATAATAATAAAAATTATATTATTTTACATTATATATTATACATTTTACATTATATATATTTATAATAATCATTATTAATACTAATATTATAATGCTAAGTTTTTCTGACATTTAAATGATCCTAATGTAAAATTTTTATTTTTTTGTCTGAAACTCATGGCCAAACGGACTGCTTCAGATTATTTGTTGGTTCTTTTGCATATTGAGCTGTCCTCAGTATATCCAGTAGGTGTTTCAGTCACCCTGTTCTAGTTACCCTATAATATCTCAACAGATGAGAAGCAGCTGACTTCTGGAATTTAGCTAATTAAGCTTCTGTAACTTGCCTTGTAACTCATCTAGTTTTATAAACTCTTTTGGTGGAGCTCAAACTGTTGTTAAAAGACACAAATGCATTCCAGAAAGCCTCCCCTCACCTCAAGGTCAGAGTTTACAGCACTAACCTGTAATACAGAGCTATTGCCAGCTGGCGTAAGGTGAATGATGTCTCCATGTCTACACCAAAGGGCCAAGTTTGCAGGATTCGGATGGCCGCCAACCAGCTTTGGAAAGTCACCTTCCATTCTCTTGGCTCAGTTTATTCCTTTCAAGTTGTTCATTTCTTTTAGTGTTTGCTGGACTGGATTTCAGTAAATAATTGGAGCTTCCAGCGAAGGCCAGGCTGAGCTAGTGATGTCTGCTCAAGTTCGAAAATGAAATATATACTCTGATTGATGTGGTGTATTCTTAGGACTGCAAGACAATGGTGGTGAATGTAGATTTTGTGATGAAACACTTTGTACTGCGTGCCTGAGGCAATGCGGTTCAAATGGTTTTATTTGCCCATCGTCCTAAGAATGCTGGCAAACCTCTCATGACCCATCTTGTATAAAAAAGCAAGAATTATTTGAAGGACATTAATTCGGATTCATTCATATGTAGCTTTTTTCAGTCATGTCACCCTCCCACTTGTAGAATAATATGATGGCAAGATGACAATAGTGATGAAAGCCTCCGAGTACTGACACAGAATGTGGGAACACTGTGTTTCAACATCCCTCTACCAACTGTTTCTTTTCTGCCTCTGTGTATGTGGTCTCAAAGAACTTTTATTACAAAGAACTGGGGAGTTGCAGCCTTGTAGATTGGATATTTTTGGCATCCTTTGAAAAGATGCTGTTTGGTATAGTCCCAACAACTGACAAGAAGAAACTACGACTGCTTTTTTTTATATCCTTGAACAAACGCCTAGTGATTTTTAAATTATAGTAATGTTTAACATGGTTTTTCAGCAAAAATCTGTGAATTTTATATAAATTATGTATACAATATATTTTTATATAAATGTAATATAAATAGAAAATGCTTACCAAAATTGCAATTGATTTTATTAAAATCAGTATTGTGAAATATTATTAAAATTTTAAAGAACTGATTTATATATATATATATATATTATATATATATATATATATATATATATATAGATATATATATATATATATATATATATATATATATATATATATAAATATAAATCATAATTTATTCCTGTGATGCAAAGCTGAGTTTTCAGCATCATAACTACAGTCTGCAGTGTCGCATGATCCTTCAGAAATCATTAAAATATGCTATTTTGGTGCTCAAGAAAGATTTCTTGTTATCAATGTTGAAAATGGTTATGATGCTTAATATTTTTCTTTACGGATTCAGAATAGAACAGCATTTATTTGAAATAGAAACTATTAATTTTTGAAGTCATTTCTGATCTATATAAACTATTAATTTTTGAAGTCATTTCTGATCTATATGTATATATAAATGTTTGTCCCCTTCTCTGTGTCAGCAGAAATCTATTATATACAGCATTTATTTGAAATAGAAACTATTAATTTTTGAAGTCATTTGTGTTGTTTTTTCCATCATCTCAACTGTTTATGTTTTTGGTTCTTAAGAAAAATGAGTCAAGGGTTGCAAACCTATCATCATGAATGCTTTCCTGGGGCTTTTAAAAGCTACATTTAAGGATTTCTTTGTAAGTTAGAACTGTTTAATGTGCCTCTGCCGCTCATCAGCAACGTGACTGCTAGACGTTTTGCATCTTAAACATCCATAATTCAATTTAGAACCTTTTCTCAGAGTGTTTTCATGGAGGCCTCATTACGGGTCACAAAAAAGCATCCACAGATTTAATGTCTGCAGTGGAGGCCCCAAAGCTATTCTTCTAATAGCAAGAAATACTTTTATGCAGAGTATCAGGTCAAGATCACAATGGTGTACATGGGACTCTGAGGACAGGATAAATCAGACTCATTTCGAGTGATTTTCCCATGGTGATAAGAGCAGATGTTGGTAGAGAAAAGTCACATGGACTGAAGGTTGGGAGAAGAGCCTCATATGCTGCGGTTGAATATTTATCACCCTACATATTACATCCCTACTTAAACTTAATTTTTTAGTTTTATTTTATTTATTTTTTATTCTATCTTTAGCACACCTGTACATACAATTCATTCTTTTTGTGTTTTATTTATGTTTATGTATGTGTATTTTATTCACATCTTATTTTTATTATCTGTGTGTTGTTGTTGTCTCTGTGTACTGGAAGCTTGTGACACTAGAACAAATTCCTTGTATGTGCAAACTTACTTGGCAATAAAGCTCTTTATGATTCTGATTCTGAATAAACAGATTCTGTATATGCCAGGAAACCCCAAGTTATGAAAAAAAGAAAGGGGATGAAATGAAAGTTTGTGATTTACTGTCCTTTCAAGCAACTCAGTGTCTGAGCGACAGTGAGAAATATGGGTTGGGGGAGAAGGTCTCTTTCATGTAGTGAAAAGGATAGAAGGGCCTTTGATATCTGAGACGCACTGAACACTTTGAAAGGATAAACTGTGATTTGAGTCAGTATGGCCATGTGCTTTGATGATCATTTCAGCTTGGCTATTGTTGTGCCATAAATGTTTTTTGGTGGAGCGTCTCTGCGTTTTGTTGATTCAGTGTTTGAGTTCCTTATGTGTGTCTTTTAGACTGTACATATCCACACCCAAGTTATATTCCAGTGCCTTTTCATCTGGAATTTCTACTTGAAAAAAACTTTACACTGCGAGTTCAGCTGTTTCCAAAACCATGACATAAACGTCTACAAGAATAGAAGAGGTGCAGGCAATAAGAAGTCAGTCCCTTGTTATGGATGGGCATGTAAACCTAGAGCTCCTGAATGATTGTAATTTCCAAACTGTGTGACAGAATTTTCCACCCGTGAATGGCTGCAAGGCTGTGTCTGCTACTGTGGCACCATTTGTTCCATTCCCTACTGAAACTTCATCTAATTTGGGATTTTTTGATTATATGAATTATTTTTGAAATAGAATGTGCAATGAACTTTGATAGACTGCTGTCTACAGTAGATTGAAGGAGCTGTTGATATATCTTGAGAGGCGTTTTATTTCTGCTCAATAGTACCTGTTTTACTGTGACTCATTTGGTGAATGTCGATCCTTACATGACTCGCATAGATCTTTAAATTATAGAGGTACTGACTACTGACAGTGATTTTGTGACATTCTGAAATAATACATTTTGATTGGGAAATTGCAGCTTTCTGTAGTCAGACTGCCAAATGAACTGACATACGAGTATGGTTGCAAAAGGGTGGAAAATTTCCCGTAAATTTCCTCAAACTTTCCAAAAATTCCCTGCAGATTCCAAAAAATCCTAGAAAGTTTCCAAAATTTCTGGAATGTTTCCGAAATTTACTCGAAATTTTCCACCTTTTTGCAGCCCTACTTATGAGTCAGTTCAATTAGTGAATCAAAAAACATACAGCGCAACCAGTGTACTCTGATTTTCCAAACGATTGATTTTAGTGAGTCAGTACTTTTAGTGAATCAAAAAACATATAGCGCAGCCAGTATAGTCTGATTCCAGAGCGAATGAATCTAGTCAGCTGATTCTTTTTAGTGAATCAAAAATCATGCCCTGCAACCAGTATACTCTGATTTCCAGATGAATGACTTTACTGAGCCGGTTCTTTTGAGTCAATCAAAAAAACATAAAGCACAAACAGTGTAGTCTGACTGCATATTAGATTCTAGTGCGGCAGTCCTTTTAAATGAATAAAAAACACACAGCACAGTGTAATCAGGTTCCAGAATGAATGAATCTAGTGAGGTGGTTCTTTTTAGTGAATCAAAAAACACACAGACCAGGACCTGACTTTCTTTACTATTCTCACTTCTTAGTTAGTAAGTAGCTATATTTATTTATGTAAGCAATTATAAAATAACCCCTTTAGGGTGATACAAGGGAAATTATTGTGCTTTTTTTGAGATAATGGCTGACCAACAGTCCCAGTGTTTTTCCCTTACTTCTTTCACTCATACATAACACCCAGCAGATCGACTGATTCATAGTAATAAACAGGCCTATGTGCTGTTTTTCCTCAGTAACTTGGAGTGTGTGTTGTCTTCTCAGAAAATTTCATCATTCCTTGTGCTAACATAGTCACTATTTAATGAACCAAAGATAGATGGCAATAAACTTAGTCATCGCAATAAAGACAATCCATAGGGAGGAACATTAGCACTCAGCCAAAGATGTACCACACACGGTCTCAATCACAAAGTTTATTTTGTGAAGTAAATAATCAATTACCCTTGATTGACTATACTGGTGACATTTTAGTAATGTTTTGTATTTCTTCACCAAATTGCTTGTGCAATTGTACCTGTTCATTGTAGCTACATTGAGGCATGCATCTTACCTTAAAGCTATAATTCACTTGAAAATGATTATACTGAGCCATTCTTTCCAAACATGTATGACTATCCTTCTTCTGTAAGGAATGTCTTCATTTGTTTTTTTCCATACAATGAATGAGTAAATGAGATCCAGATTTGTTTTTTTTTTCCCCACTGTATGGACAAAAAAATGTTAAATTAAGCCAACATGTTTAAAGTGCATTAGTGTGCAGGTTAGGTTTTGGTGTTGAGGTAAGGTTGGGGATGGATGTAGAAGATTTTGGCCTCAGGGTTGGGAGGTAGAGGTGTGAGAAAGGCCTGTCCTTATATGCAGTTTAACCTGATCTTGGCCATTATTGCAGGGTTTTTTAGCTAGGGAAATGAGATTGATCATGGGGTTGGTGGGTGGGCTGGACAAGAGGAGGGGAAGAAGAGAATACAGTCCTGAGGTGGAACTGATATGAATCCGTTCTTTGTTTCATTTCAGTGTTGGGCTCCTGTGGGGCTAGTGTTTTTTGGGGCCTTAGGTGACAGGATTTTGGTGTCTAAGAGAAGAATTTCTGCCCCGCACAAGGGTGTTTTCCATCACAGAGGTCTAGGCAAATAAAAAAGAGCATTATAATGGGAGAATAAGGGTGAGAATGAATCTAAAGGTAGCAGAAGGAGTTAATGACGTGGACGGTGTGTGCTGTTGAATGTATTTGGTAAGATTTCTTTCTTTTTTTATATAACTGAAACACTTTCTTTCTTCCATCCTGATATTGCCTCGAAGCAAATTGTGCATGCTGTGAGAGAAATGTGTGTGTATGTGTGTAATCTGGCTGCTTTGAAAGTTCAAGGGCGATGAAGTCATGCTTTAGCTACCTTGAGAAGAATTCCAGTGTTTGGTATTTGCGAAGGCCATGAATGATGCGAAGGCCATGAATGATGATAAACCCAGCAATGCTTGACACATTTCTACATTTTACTGACATTTTACATATTTTTTATTAAAATGAATAATGTGTGTTTATATATATATATATATATATATATATATATATATATATATATATATATATATATATATATATATGCATATATATATACATACATGCACACACACACACACACACACACACATACATGCATCTAAAATTTTTATTATAAGTAATATGAACCATACAGTTGATTTGAAGTCCGTCCTTTCCAGAACTTTCCGGTAATTTCATAGCGCTCCATTAGAGAGGATCAGGGCTTGCTTTATTGTGTCTCTCAGGCCATCAGCAGCCCACATTCCTCTCTTTTGACCTGATAAGTGTCTTCCTGTATCCAGTGTCTATCAGATAACTCAGCACTTCTCTCCCGGGAGCTGCATAAAGCCTGAGTGTGAACAGCCTCGGCAGATTGTGTGTCCGCACCTGAACCTGATACCATTGGGTGAGAAAGTGTGGGATCTTGCAGTTCAGTGAATACAACCTCTTGTTTTTGCAATGCATTGTTGACGATATTAAGTATATCTTGACAATTATGTATTTGTTCTAAAATGAACTGAAATGATGATTTAATTCAGTCCGAAGAACCATGATATCAGTGGATTCAAAATGCTGAGTGCAGGAGGTAAAGTACAGTAAAATTTAGTTAAAATAATCATGGCATGGTTTTATTACACTGTTAAAGTAACAAAGAAAATTATATATAAATTTTCTTTTATGTACACAAATTTAATAAAAAAATAGAAACATTTTACTACATGTAAGATGCTTGCAGAGGACAAAACATTAAATTCTGAATTGATTAATTAAAATGGACTATTTGAACTGATTCATGGAAATGAATCATTGTGATATTCATGCTGATCATCAGCAAATATCTGTACCTTCACAGTATTTTCTGTAATTTTACTTCTTAGTAATTAATTTAGTTTTTATTTCTATACCATATTAATATTTTAACCATTAAACTTAACATTTTAACTTAAAATTGTACTACATTTTTCTAATATTCTAAAAATCCAGATGTTTTTTATTAAACAACATGCGAACAAAATGTCAAACTGCTGTGTGTCTTTGAGGGAAGATTTATCATATGATCGGGATCAAGTGCTGAGGTCAGGGGTCATGCTAACGGATGCTAGAATAAGATTTATGCACCCACAGTCGTGTGATCTCAGTTAAGAGAAGAATTATGCTGGGACCTTCCCTAAAATCAAGACCAGGATTCATTAGGGAGGAGTCCAAGACAAAGTCTGAGATATTCAGTCAACTGCTAAATAGCTTGTCAAAGTGGAATGTTAAATTGTGGGATTAGAGCTCCACTGTCGCCTCGGTCTCATCTCACTTTCAGCCAAACCATGTTGAATATCATCTGAGGTTTTTGGTTGGACATCCACTGTTGCTTGTGGTTCTGATGTCACTCTGGAGAAATGCTCTCCTCGGCTTTAAGCTCAAACACTCGGGCTGTTGTTAAGGGTGTTTCTAAGACTCTTAAGACTTGATTTAAGCTTAACTGAAAAGGCTTGATTCCTCAGTATATCAAGTTACTAACATTGGCTCAATGTTCACAAAGCCTGTTTTGTATGGTAATAATGCCCTTCAGAGCCATTAAAGCTTATCTGCAGGGGCAGAGGGGGTGCGCTATTGAATAGGTCTGGGATTGTGGTGTGTGAGAGGAGCAGTGGTGGTGTCAAAGGATCCTTAACCTGGTATGGAATGCTAAAACCATTTCAGATCAGGTAGTTTTAGCATGTTTATGAAAAACTTGCATTTCAGTTACCAGTAGACATATTGGAATGGTTTGAAGATGTAAAACTACTGGCTGAATGACATTTGCTGAGCGTGATTCATGTCACGGTAAAGGCACACCAGGTTTAAAGCAAACACACGTGGCTTTCATTTGACACATAATTTAAGGCACGTCAAACATGCTGCTAAATTCTATACGGTAGCTCCGCTTATAACTTCCAGCTTCCCCTGTGTCTCTGAACCATGATACCACTGGCATGATAACGCTTTTAATGCTTCATGAGTGACATATCTCCTTGAATTGTCAGTTTTCATTATGTCAAATTCTCCCCTTGGTAACAAGGGTCTGAAATTAACTCGAGTAACACAATCCTTCATGCTGACCTTAGTTTGCATTGCGTAAAAAGAATGTTCCATGGCATAGCCTTATGTTTATTATCAAAGTAAAATCTAGACTCGTCCCTTTTAAAGAACTAAATTTAAACGTGAAGCTCATACTTTTATTTAATCTCTTGTTTTGACTTTGTAAACTTGCCTAAATCATAATTTTTGAGCTGAGAATATATTTTTAAGTAAAAGTTTGTAGCTATCCATTACCAACATAATTGCTGTGGAGTTTACTTCAAATGAACAGTAGTTTGGTTTCATGATATCCATATAAATCTGACCTGCTTTACATGGTTGGTGAAGTTAAATGGTTGGATTTAACTTTACTCATACAAGGTTAGTCATAATGATACACTAGTCATACAGTAGAAAATTTATTTTTCTAAAGCTTTTTAACAATAGTGACGAGTGACTTTTTAAGTAAGTGAGTCATCGATCCATTTAACCAATTTGTTGAAAAACACTGACTCATTCAGGAATTAAAGCAATAGTTCACCCAAAAATGAAAATTTGATGTTTATCTGCTTACCCCCAGGGCATCCAAGATGTAGGTGACTTTGTTTCTTCAGTAGAATACAAATTAAGATTTTTTTTTACTTCAGCCGTTGCAGTCTCTCAGTCGTACAATGTTTGTCAATGTCACAGAATCTATGAGAGAAAAAAAAAAACATGCACAGAAAAATCCAAATAAAACCCTGTGGCTCGTGACGATATATCGATGTGTAAAGACACAAAACGATCGGTCTGTGCAAGAAACTGAACAGTATTTATATCTTTTTTTTTTTTTACCTCTGATTCACGCAATGTCTGAATTGTAAGAACTCTTGTGAACGCTTCACAGCAGCCTGCATCATCTTCTTCTTGCTTTATGGCGGATCGCAGACTTATAAGTGCATTACCGCCACCTATCTCTCAAATGGCCCATTAACACTCAATCTAGAATCTCGATCAGGAGTGTCAATGGTCCATCATAATTTGTGTTCTACTGAAGAAACAAAGTCACCTACATCTTGGATGCCCTGGGGGTAAGCAGATAAACATCATTTTTGGGTGAACTATCCCTTTAAATATGATATCTTTATGAGCGAGTCATTGAATTAACTTAACCCAACCAATTTGTTTAGAAACACTGATTTAGTTAGAAACGAAACACAGCTACTGTTTGTTGCTCAGAGATGAAAATGGCAGGATTGTCAGTTTATTAATGAAGGGTTTTTTTTAGTACTTAATTCTTGTTGTAGGGTACAGGTCACCAGTAGGTGGCAACAATTGTCTTTTTCAGTTAGTCATTGAATAATTCACTCAACCTTTTTGTTCAAAAACATTAACTCATTTAGGAACAAAGCAAGTGCCGTCTTTATGAGTGAATCATTAATCAATTCAACTGATTCATTTGGTTCATTTAGGAGCATAACACTGCTAATCTGGTAACTAAAATATAAGTGAATTAATATGAAACTTAATGTTTACTGAAATGTTGTATAAAACAGTATCACGCTTAATTAAATAATGCTTAATTATGCCACAAATTATGCTGATAAAGTTTAATTAATTAAAAACGAACCACATTAGAACTATGGTGAGAGTTGGAGATGGTGAGATAAAGTCTATTAGCTACAATTCAGAGAAAACAGGAATTAATGTGCTTCTCTTTTGTAATAGTTCTAGAAAAGTCATCAATAAGAATGACCTTGAGGGCTAGTTCTGGAATAGAGGTGGGGGAAGTTGTCAAGGGACGGGTGAAAAGCAGGGGGGTTGTCTAGGCATTGGGACAGCAGGGTGGAGGTCCTTCAGAGATGGACTGGGATAGACCCCTGATGGGCTCCTTTCAGTACTGAAGGAATGGGTGTAAAATAGTTGTGTCTGCGGAGCCCCATTTTGGCATATGCTTTGTGCTAATGTATTGTGCTTGTTTTTTCTTTGACCATCCAATAATGGACTATATGATGAGATCATTATTAGATATTTATCAAATTCACATAATCTTGAGCCATTAATGCAAAAATGTGCACTTTTTAGACTCCTCTATATATAGATAAAACATATTTTCCTTATTTATTTAAATACTTAACATAATCTATGGTGCACAATACACTGAAATTATGAATGCTAATGAACTCTTTGTTATATTTTTGGGTTTGTTTTGGTCTCTTGACTATAGCCCTATTTTAAAAAAAACCTGTTTAATGAAGCTCTAAATACAAAATGAACTTGTAGATTTGAATAATTGCCACAAAGTTTCTTTTAGATTCTTCAAATGTAGATGATGATATGCTTTCTATCTGCCAACGTTGAGCAGATGGCCCACATAGACGGAGCAATGTAACACCAAATATGAATTTAGCACCTGGTTGTTTTTCATCTTCCTGAAAGGTGGTTGCTGCTCTGAGTGTTCTCACACATGTCTCATAATCAGATGGCAGGGTGACAGTCAGCGCCAGAGACGCAGAACTCGCCGTCACTTGTGGTTTAATATCTGAGCTCAGGAAGAGCTTGATGGATTCGAGAGAGAGTTTCAGCACTTTAAACATTATCGAGAGCAATTCTGAAGCAAATCATGTTATCTGAAGTGCTTAGAGTGAAGTAAGTGATCGAATATGGTCTGTTCTTGTTGAAATCTGTTTTTAGTCATATTTTCTAGTGCGCTTTGCCACTCATTCGTGTTCTAGCAACAATTATTTGCATTTGAAAAGCAAATAGCCTCTCTCTGTAAGGTCAGAATGTGAAAAGCTTTTGTTGTTGGAAGTTTCGTGTCATTTTAAGAGAAGACGTCCTTCACCTGATTGACATGGAGAGCTGTGGGAGGAAATGATATTCAGAGAGGGAGTGCGTTGGTGTTGTATTTCGTATGAGATGTTTTGTTTGTACATGTGTGGAGAAGAACGGTGGGCTGTGGATGAAGTCATTGGTGGAGGTAAATGTAGCTAGCAGATTTAAAGATAGACATGAACAGCTTGGCATAAAATATAACTGTTGCAACTAATGGTTATTTTGATAATCTGCTTATCTGATTAGATGGATTTATTGACCTTTCAGGTGATTTATGTGAATCATCAGCTTTTAATGTACTGCTCCGGTTTCTTTTTGTCTTTTTTTTTTTTTTTAAAGGCTGTGCATGTGCTAACTAACAATAAAGACTGATGAATCCATTTAAAAAAAAAAATACTTTTAATGAACTTATGGACAATTTTTTTTTTCAACTTGGCATCCAACATAAAAAATCAACAAAAATGTCTCTTTTAGTAGTAATAAATTATTATTTATCATTATAAAAATAAATTAAATATAATTACTGAAGTAATATATGTTTTTGTGTAATCTAAGTAAAAAAAATGTAAGTAGTGCTGCCTTATTAATGATTGTGCATTTTTTAGGGACTGTTTTGTATGGAAGCCAATTCCTGCCAAATCATGCTTTTGTAATTGACAAGGTCAAAATTATTACATAAAATGTAAAAAATATGACAAGTCAAAATTATAAGATCAAAAATTTAAACTATGACATAAAAAGTCAAAATATGACATTATAAAACTCATGTAAAAGTCAAAACTATAAAATAAAAAGTAAAAATTGACATTGATATGAGATAAAAAGCTAAAATTATGACAAAAAGCTTTTTGGCTTTTTGCAAATGTCATCATTTTGACTTTTTATGTTATAATTATGATTTACTTAAGTATTTTTTCTTACAGTAATTTTCCAATAGCTGATTTATTTTTGTATTTTCACACAAATTGCTTATTGTATTTGACATTTAGAATGTAAATACATTTTGCCGCTTTAATGTTTAGAAATGAGCAAATATCAAGCACTAGATTAGTTTTTGTTTCATTTTTGTAGCTGAATATTTAACTGGATGGATTTAAACCTGAATCCATGTGTCTCAGTGGATTTATTAGTTTTCTAATAAGCAAATAGAGTTAAATTACTTGTAAACTTCAATTCAGACTCCTAGACTTTAAGTCAACAACCATTATTTTTTAAAATTCTGTTTCTACAGGAATGTTCCAGAATAAGCATGAATGACCTGTTGAAGAAAACAAACTCTGATATTAGTCATAAAAAAAATAATTATTGCACAATCTCCCTCGGTGGACAAAAAGCAGCCACAGAGTAATGCTCTGAATGCACTGTTCTCCACTGGAAGCGGTAAAAATCTGACTCATTAATGTTGCTTTTCATGAACAAATGCTGCTAATTAAAGGTGGCAACTGCAGTGAGGAGGCCCGGTCGAATCAGCTCTGACTGAACGAGCTAATGACAGAGCGAGGGGAAGGCGGGCAGGGTGACCTTAGTGTGTCCGGCGGGTCAGGAACGGGGAGAACAACATCTGCAGGAATGTGTTTTATAGTGTCCATCACAAAAACAGATCATGCATATCTTTTGTTGTTTCCTTTCAGATCAAGAATGCTGAAGGCACAATGGATCCCCTAGTTCATCTGAGCCCGCTGAGAGTCCGAATCTCTGCTCTCCCGCACCCCACGCGCCCACCTCGTCCCTGGGCACCCGACCCTGCGCCTTTCACCTTCTCCTGGAGGAGTGAGTAGAGTTTTCACACCAACACACGGGAGAAAGGTGAACCCTTCCTGTGTAAATATGACTGGATGGAGGTCTCAGTGGCGTCTGGTCCTGCTCAACTCGCTGACATGTGGCCTGGAGATCTGCGTGGCGGCTGGAATCACCTACGTGCCCCCTCTGTTGCTGGAGGCCGGAGTGGAGGAACAGTACATGACGATGGTTTTAGGTAAGGTTTCAGTCTAACCTTGGAATGTCCAACTAGGATTTATGATTGGTTAATGAAGGGCGTGCTGTAAACCACAAGTCAAGGTTGTTTCCCACTAAGGAGTTGATCCTATAATGGGGGTCATTATCATAATTACTGGCTAAATCACTTGCTGCCCCATCCAGGTGGTAATCAGGTGCTAATTGGAAGGCACCGGACTGCAGGAAGAGGCCCGGAGGCTCTAGGGGTCAGCAGCTGTGTGGAAGCTTGTATAGTTTTACTGCATCCTGTTAAAATTCTGTGGGACTTTCCTCTGGACTTTCATCAGATAATATAGTCATCATGGGCTGCCTTAGAGCTGGAAGCTTCTTTCTCAGATATAGTGGGTTTGTGACTCTTATTTAAAAGTGCACTTTTCTCACCCCCCTGTGTTCCGCTAATTATGTCAGGAGGTTTGAAATGCATTTTCAAAAATTTCACATAAAGGTAATTGTTTTGAGATTATTCCTTTGAAAAAACTGATAGACAAAGCGTTACTTAGTGGTACAGATTTCTTTTTTTTTTTTTGAGTCATGTATTTAATAAACTGTTAAACTTTATAAGTTGTTATTAAATGTGAAAATACATATATACAATATATACAATATATACAAATCTGTCTGGAAGGTGACGTGTGTCTATTATCGTCCCAATGCACAGTGAGGAGGAGAGTTTGAGTGGGCAAAGACTCTCCAATGATCAAAGCTGGAGAATCGCAGAGATTAGTTGAGTCTTGGGGTCAGAAAGCCTAAAAAAATATATCTAACAGCCCCTACATCACCACATGTTGTTCGGGAGGGTTTCAAGAAAAATTCTCCTCACTCATCCAAAAACAAACTCCAGCATATTCAGCTGTTAGACACAGACAAATAGCACTGGCTTCTATGGACAGATGCAACTAAAAAAGGAGTTTTTTAGCAGCAAACACTCAAGATGGGTTTGGTGCAGACAGGGATAAAAAGTACCACATGTGTACAATGAAATACACTGCTGTATCTTTAATGTTGTGGGCCTGTTTTTCTGCTTCTCTCATCTTATTTAGATACATGGCATCATGGATTCAACATATAAAATTTTTTTAAAACTGACTGTCCATGCTAGAAATCTTATATTGGGCCGTGGTTGGATCTTCCAACAGGACAATGATCCACAAACAAACATCAAAACCAAAACAAAAATGGGTCACTGAGAACAAAACCAAGCTTCTGCCCTGGCCAACCCAGTTCCCTGAGCTGAACCCTGTAGAAAATGAGTGAGGTGAACTGAAGAGAAGAAGCATCAGCATGGAGCTGTGAATCTGAAGGGTCTGGAGAGATTCTGGATGAAGGAATGGTCTCTGAATGGTCTCCAAACTTATCAGGCATTATAGGCAATGATTCAGATATATATATATTAGGGGTGTAACGGTATGTGTTTTTGTACCGAACGGTTTACGGGGTAAATTCCAAATGGACCTGATCATCCCTATGCCCTACACCCTTCGAAGGGCAGAGCCCTTGGAGTGGAGACTTTGGAGTGAGCAGGCCATGTTTGTGCCATTATGTAGCCATTTGGAATGCACTTGGCAAAGGGAGCGACGTAATTTCCTCATTATCTTCAGCTGGGATGTTCCCCGTGACAACGCAGCAAGTTGTCCATCAATGTCGCTGTTTTAATGGCATATATGTCTTTTTATTTTTATTAGCATAACTATTACAAATAAACATACATTTTATATTATATATAATATTAATTGAAATGCATATATACACTACCAGTTCAAGAATTTGGGGCCAGTACTCTTTTTCTCAAATTAATATTTTATTCAGCAAGTATTCATTAAAGCTGCAGTTGGTAACTTTTGGTTTTTGGTTCTTGGGTTTGAAGTTTTTATGAGTTGCTACTTCTCTCTGTTTACATCTACGGCGAGTACTGTGCTACTCTGCAGCATTGCCGACCCCAGCCAGACTAAAATAGTCAGAATATAAACATACTTGTGATTTATAAGGTTTGGAAAATGATTCATGATGTACTCGCTCATTATATATATATTTTTTACATTTTCAACACAAAACAACATTCACAGGATGATTGGACCAGAAAAGCCGGGAGCGGGGGTATTGTAGCTCCGGCTAAATGTTCTTGGCCCCAAAAGTTACCGACTCATAGATCAAAAGTACAGTCAAGCTCTTCAAAGAATCCTGAAAAAAATACGTTATATATATTTTTTACATTTTCATAACACAAAACAACACAGCATGCCCATATTTGCGCTGATTGACACTGAAGACTGGAGTAATGATTACATTTGCAGCAGCCCTGCGCTGATTGCACAAGAATAAATTACATTTGAAAGTATATTGAAGTAACAAAATGTGTATTAAATTATAATGTTTTACAATGCTGTATTTTGACTCAAATAAATGCAACCTTGGTGAGCATAAGAAACTTATTTCAAAAACATAAAAATTGTAACAGTAGTCTATACAACATATTAATAAAAAATTAATTTTATTATTATATATAACATGAATTTAAATATTAGTAATAAATACATTAGTGGTCTATGTATATCACTTGGCCACAGCCTCAAACAATTAAAAGTGTGCAGTTTCAAAGAGAATTATTCACTTTTGTCTACAAGAGACAAATTTCCAGCGACGTGCATGATTGTTTTTATTCTTTTCATCCTAGAATAACCAGCCCTATGACTGGTTGAAAACTTTGAGTTTTGTTTTCAGCATGCCATATGAACAGATGCATTATTTTGTGCCCACAAATGGCTTCCACATGGCTTTTGCTGTAAATTAATCTCTCTCCAAGACTATTTGCCTTGCAACCAAAACAGTAAAAAAGCAGTTCACAAACGTGCATGTGGTCACTTTGCACCAGACGGGCAGAAGATGTGTGGTGTGTTAATACATACTACACACCGCTCTCTTTGTCAACAGCTGCAGTGGAAAAAAAAGCAAAGAAAGATCCTTTGTGCTCATTTCCATTCACAAGCTATATAACCTCATAATGTGCTAAGCGCTTTCAAAAGGTTTTGTGTGTGGTTGTACGTGATTCCAGAGTGGACTGTTTCTTAATGGAGTGGGGTTTGGAGGCATTTTATTCATTTTAATGTTATGGTGACCTGAGAAATACATTTCTTTAGTCTGGGCTTTTTGGACCAGATTGATGCTCATGTTATGAGTTGTTTGTGACCCCTTCTCAAACTAACAGTGCATTGTAGGTATACGTTGTTTTCCCTGGAACTTAAACCCATGACCTTGGTTTTGTTAAAGCCATGCTTTTCCATTGGAGCTACAGAAACAATTAGGATGACTATAATGAATTGCACTGTGTAGTATATAAAAGAGTCATATGATTAATTGTCTCGAACCGTTGCAAACAGTACAAAGGCACCTTTAAAAGGAAGTGGGCAGAAGCCCACTCTCCCTCCACTTTGGGAAAAAAACAGCTTGTGTTGACTTACAGGCACAGTTGACCGACATTGTTAAATAAATCTCTTTAGGGTAGGCATGTAAGTCAACACTTAGCATGTAAGTTCTCTACAGTATTCCTCACAATACACATGGTTTCTCAATACCTGCTCAGTGCCTTACATGCGGTTTCCTTAAAATTGTTTTTGGTGTGATATTCCACACATACTTCCATTTTCCAGTTTACAGCACTTGCGGAAATGTGTTTTTGTAGCATGTGAGAATTCCCAAACATTGCCATGATGGCAAAAAACCCCAGGATAAATCAGGCTCAAAAACACTATATACTCTGCTGTTCAAAAGTGTAGGGTCTGTAAGATGTTTTTTTTAAAGAAATTAATACTTTTATTCAGCAAGGACAAAATTTAATTAATTAAAAGTGACAGTAAAGTCATTTATAATGCTACAAAAGATTTCTATTTCAAATAAATGCTGTACTTTTGAACTTTCTATTCTTAGAAGAATCCTGAAAAAAAATGCATCATGGTTTCCACAAAAATATTAAGCAACTGTTTTCAGCATGGCTAATAAACATTTCAAGAAACATTTATTCAGCAGCAAATCAGCATATTTGAATTATTTCTGAAGGATCCTGTGATATTGAATGGTGGAGTAATGATGCTGAAAATTCAGCTTTGTCATTGCAGGAGTGAATAACATAATTTGGTAATTACATTACAAATTACAGTTACAAACAAGTTTAAATATTAATTTTAATGCTGCTGTTAAATGTATGCATTTTTTTTGACAATATAAACTAATGAATGTTTTTATATTCTTTTTCCGTTAAACCTATTAAGATTTTTACCATGTGCACTGAGTAAATTGACTCCAGTGAACTTTTAATTGCCCTTTGAGCATGTTCAGGTCATCTTTCCACCACGTACTTGAATAAAAATAGCTGCTGAAGATCTAGACTTGAATCGAAATGGGAATCAGTGCCCAACTAGTGCACTGAGTCATCTGCTTTAATTAGAAAAGCTGTGGGGACGAGGGAGCAGAGCCAGTGACTGGTCACCTTAAACTACAGGCAGCATTACAGCAGGCTGAAGATGAAGCCAAAAGATAGAGCCCATGGTTGTGATTCATAGACATGTTGTCTCCAATGCCAAAAAAAAGTTTAATATTCTTATGCTTTTTCGTTAGGTATTGGACCTGTCCTGGGACTTCTCTTCATCCCCCTGATTGGCTCAGCCAGCGATCATTGCAACAGCAGCTACGGCCGACGGCGCCCCTTCATATGGTTGCTGTCGTTGGGAGTTCTCCTAGCCCTTTTTATCATACCACATGCTGACGTGTTGGCCGCCAACCTGAGCTGGGGCAGCACCCGCCACAACCAGGCTCTCCAGGTGGGCCTGCTCATCCTAGGCGTGGGCCTATTGGACTTCTGCGGACAGGTTTGCTTTACACCACTGGAGGCATTACTCTCAGACCTCTACCGTGAACGGGATGACTGCGGACAGGCTTTTGCTATGTTCTCCTTCATGGTAAGCCTTGGAGGTTGCATAGGCTATTTGCTACCCGCCCTTGACTGGAGCGGAGGGCTCCTTTCCTTCTACCTGGGTGGTCAGGCTGAGTGCTTGTTCTCCCTCCTCATCCTCATCTTTGTGGTCAGCGTGTTAGTTACCATGAAAGTGTCCGAGGAGCCCTCGTCCACCCTGGAACCGGGGCCGCCGGAGCCCAGACGGTGTCCACGCTCATGCTGCTATCTGTTTCAGTGTAAGCTGCGGGCTCTGAAGTCCGGCCCGCTCATGTGCCTGCTGAGGTCTTGCTGGTCCATGACACCGGTCATTTATCGCAGCTACTGCCACGTGCCACGTGTCATGCGACAGCTGTGTTTGGCGCAGCTCTGCAGCTGGATGGGTGTCATGTCCTTCATGCTGTTCTACACAGATTTTGTCGGCGAGGGGTTGTATGAAGGAGTTCCCAGCGCCGCTCCGGGTACCGCTCTCAGGCAGCGCTATGATGAAGGTTAGTAAAAAAAATCAAAATCGACCCTATTTGTGGTCTTTATGTTGAATTATTTGTCTTTGTCCGCTATTGGTTATTGTTCTGTTTAAACTAGTAATTGATTTGTAAACTCATATTTGACCTTGTAAAGGGCTGCTTGATTTAATAAAAAAATAGTGATTACTGCGTTTACCAGAAAGTAGATTGGCTAAAAACTGCATTGTTGAGAAAAAAAAAAAACGCATTTAAGTTGCATCGGCGTACAAGTCACATTTTATTAAAAAATATTGTAAAATACTGATAGATAAATAGATTAAAAAAAAACATTTAGAAACATCATAAACACTACAAACGTAGTTCTTTTCTCATCACAACAAATTCTTTAAATTTAACGTTATTCAGAACAGAACAGGGATGAAAATTATATGTGACCCTGGACCACAAAACCAGTCTTAAGTGTCAATTTTTCGAAATTGCGATTTTTCACAAAGCTGCTGAGACAAACTTTTACTAAGGAACAGAGAGAAGTCTTAAGCTAAGAGTAAGGGGCGGGGTTGACCTCGTTGCTATGGATGATGTCAGCATGATTACTAACTATGCACACAGTGATTGGCTGATAGTCTCTGTCAGAGATTTATTCATAGAAATATTGAAGAGCGCAATATTATGCTGCCATATTCAAATAAAGGTTTAAAAATAAAAATGGTAATTGCCACATTCAAATAAAGGTTTAAAAATTCAGGCTAAGAGTCACTTATTAAACAAGTATATGTTCAGCTAATTATCAGCCTCTTACATGCATGCTTCTTGTAAACAATTAGTGGATATGCATATAAACAGCCTTTTAATTAACAGAGTGGAATAATCATGGCTGATAGTAAGATATGCAAATATAAAAGAAAACCAAACTGGACGCAAGAAGAGCTGTTACTTCTTACCCAACTGGTTAATGAAAACAAGGATATAGGGTAATCAAAGGAAAACAGTGCCTGACATGTTCTACAACAGTCATAATACCCCCGCGATCAAGGCGATATACCTTTTTAAAAGCTCATTATCGTAAAATGTTTATATTCTGAGGCAGTTTGCCAGCAACAGCCATTTAGGTATAGCTGTGATTTGATCTTAGTGACTTAGGAGTCCTCTTCACTACTCCTAACGTTTCACAGATTTAGGAGCTAGTTTTAGCGCTAAAACACTTTGTGAAATACTCTTAAAGCATTTTTTGTGAATACGGGCCCTGATCATGAGCTGCTTGCGTGTAAACGAACACAGTGCTGCATTATATTCGGTCTACTTTTCAAAGCAGTTCATGCAAATTTATTATAGAGATGAAAATAAATGTCCTTCCAAACATGACTTTTTTGTCCATATGATAAAAGTCAGTGGGGAGCAGTTGCTGCTAGGTGTTGAGTAAGTTTCTTTTAAGAACACTCTGAATCCAGAACTATTTTAGTCATAATGTTGCATTTCAAGCAGGTCATGCAGTGTTTGATTTCCCAAGAGATTAATGATTAATGATATTATTTATTTCAGAGTCGCTCTGACTCATGCGTCATGCATTCCCACTCAGAGGCGTTCCTGTTAATGTTTTGTTAATGTTAAGGGACATTTTGTTGGTTAATGTTTGCACATAGATTCTCAGTTTTGTCAAGAGGCTCTCATTAGACCGAAAGAATGAAAAGAAAGCATATTAGTGTTTTTTTCATGGAGTTAAGCATAATAAAGAACATTAACTTCACCTTATTTCACTGTCTGTGGTCAAAAGGCAGTTTTTCTAAAGGAATGTGGTTTTTTTTCTTCACTGTCCATAAACTTTTTTTTTTTTAGTTGTTGGTATGTTTGTTTTCCTGCAGTTGGTTATCGTGTGTCTCTATCGTGAACTTGTATTCATCTCTACATGTGTCCTCTGTCAGCCTGGTGCTTGAGCTTCCAGCAATGTTCATAAAAACAAATGCATATCTTTAGCTAGTCAACAACTAGCTTACAAAATCTATGCTATGTTAAGCTAGCATCTGGACCTCTCCCACTGAGCTTTGACACCAGCAGAAAGCTCCTTTAGCAAAACATTTTGACAGATGTGGTCAAGATCAGTGGGCAAACAAATGAAATCTGTCAGTGTAGTCGACCGCAAACTGTGCCCCATGTAACAAAAAAGGTTGGAGATAGTTGTTCAGTACAATGAACATCTCAGCCCTCTGCAGTTGTGTGTTAAAAAATTATGAATTCCTTCTGTGAGGAAAGTTCCTGGCCTGTTTGAAGTACAACACCAAAGCCTGCAAACACATGCCTTAGTAAACATCACTCGTAGGATTTATTCAAAGGAAACATTCTCCATTATGCTCAAATGGGCAAAGGAGACAGTTTGAAATGACCTCATCTCTCAAAATCACAAAGGCTGGGGATCGTTGTTTACCCAGACATGCTGTTATTGAAAAGAATGGTGTGCTCACCGGTGTCCTTTGAATTTGAGCTTGTGATAATTACCAGTTTACTGTATATTATCACTGTATGGAGTCAGAATACTGTTTTCTATTTGATAGTGCAATGCTGAGATTTACCATACTTCAATTCAATACTTAAATGATTATGAATCAAAATCTATTTATTCATATCTATAATTATCTAATCGGAACCAACCAGTTTCTCATGTGAAATTCTCTAACATCACCCCGCAGGTATCCGTATGGGCAGCCTGGGCCTGTTCCTGCAGTGTGCTACCTCAACCTTCTTCTCGCTGGTCATGAGCAGACTAGTGCGTCTCTTTGGGTCCAGGACGGTCTATCTGAGCAGCATGGTGTGCTTCACCAGCTCCGCTCTGATCATCTGCTTGTCTAAGAGTGTTCTGTTGGTCACAGCTATGTCTGCCCTAACTGGCTTTGCCTATGCCACACTGCAGACACTGCCTTACACGCTTACCTGCCACTACCACAAAGAAAAAGAGGTAGGCATTTCATACGTTCATATATTTTCTGTCTTTTCTTGTATAGAAAATTGCATCATGTATATAGACTCCAAATTGTTTTACAATACATTTTTTTGTTACTTTTTTCACTATTTTTTAGAAAGGAAACATTGTTAAAATATCTCACAAAAGTTGAGTTTGAACTGACAGAAACCAAATAAGCACCATATGTCAGTTAGAAGCTGGCTTGCAACATTTTCTGATAGAAAAATCCTTATCCTTTATAAAAGTAGTACAAATATTTAGCAAAACTTTGTGAGCCGATATACATAATAGGTTTTCAATGTGACATTTTCCAACATTTCAAGTGGATCAAACCCTTTCATCAAAATGTCTTTTTGTCTTAGGACAACTTTGATTAACTTTTTTCACACTTCAAATGTTGACTACCGTATATAACATTTACCTTATCATTTACTGTCATGCCTTTATGGTGTCTATACATAACATGGCAAAAATTATAAATAATAAAAACTAGATCTATTTGTTACAAATGTCTAACTTGCTTCTCATCACTAACGTTCTTCAGGTGTACATGCGAAACAGCAAAACCCAAAATACGCACACAAATGGATTCACCATCACAAGGAATTCTGTTTGTCTGACACTAGACAATGGCCCTGGAGATCTCAACCACAAGAGTGGCATTTCCAATGGGCATGTTCCTTACAGTGGAGATGAACCAGACTACTACCCATCTCTCCATCAGAACGGTGCCCCGCTTGGTCTGGAGTCAGAGGATTTTGAGAAACGTGGGGTGGGATTAGACTTTGCCATTCTGGACAGCACCTTCCTTCTCTCTCAGGTCTTCCCTACCCTCTTCATGGGCATGATCGTCCAGTTCACAGAGTCCGTCACCACGTACATCGCCTCCTCTGCCATCTTTGGTGCCATTGGCATCTATTTTGCCACCCACATCATCTTTGACCAAAAGGACCTCAGAAGCTGAAAGAAGCAGTAATCATGTGAGTCATTGCACAGTTGGCCTTTTACTAAACATCATGTTAAATGTAACTGACTAATCTACAGAAATTGATGGAGAAAAAATCAGATGGGAGAAAAATTATATTGCAGTACTTTTGTAATGGAAATAATGTGAAGACGGTGGAAAATGCACGTTTTGCTTGCAAAGCATTTCTCAGGGGAACGCAATACCCTTGTGAGAGAATGTAAAGTTTTTTGGGGGAACACAATACTTTTTTTCAAGAGAACACAGATGTGATGCGAGAGAATGCTAAGTTTCTTGAGGGAATGCAATACTTTTACGAGAGAACATGTTTTGCTAAAGAATACAAAGTTTCTTGTGGGAATTAAGATGTTTCTTGTTTATGATAAAGAGTTTATTGTTTGTTTTGGGTATTTTTTAGTTTTGAGAATGTTTTGTTTTTTGATAAAGAGTACATATTTTTGGGAAGAATTTTTTTTTTCTGCTAAAGAATACAAAGTTTCTTGTGGGAATGCAATACTTTTGTGAGAGAACAAATGCTTTGTGAGAAAATGCTAAGTTTCTCAGAGGAATGCAATACTTTTGCGAGTGAATGCTAAATTTCTCGGAGGAATGCAGTACTTTTGCAAAAGAATGCAAAGTTTTTTGGGGGGAGTGCAATACTTTTACAAGAAAACACAAATGTTTTGCGAGAGAAAATGCAAAATTTCGGGGGAACATAATCCTTTTGCAAGAGAACGCAATATTTTTCTCCCAAATCGTGTATATATATACGTATATATATATATATACGTGTTATGTAAACAAAAACTTTTATCTTGAATGTGATTAATCGTTTGACAGCACTAAAATATATATATATATATATATTTATTTATTTATTTATTTATTTATTTATTTTAGTGCTGTCAAATGATTAATCGCATCCAAGATAAAAGTTTTTGTTTACATAACACGTGTGTGTACTGTGTATATTTATGTATATATAAGATACACACATACAGCAAATATTTTGAAAATATTTATATGTATCTACCTGTATATAATATTTATATAATTTATATCATATATAAATATATTTAATATATAAACGTAACATTTTTCTTTAATATATACGTGTGTGTATTTATATATACATAATACACATAGTACACGCACATATATTATGTAAACAAAAACTTTTATTTTGGATGCAATTAATCGCGACAGCCCGTAAGATATGCAAACAGCTTGTTTGACAGCCCTAATATATATATATATATATATATATATATATAGTGTATATATATAAATAGTTTATATATATATATATATACAGTACAGACCAAAAGTTTGGAAACATTACTATTTTTAATGTTTTTGAAAGAAGTTTCTTCTGCTCATCAAGCATGCATTTATTTGATCAAAAGTACAGAAAAAAAATGTAATATTGTGATATATTATTACAATTGAAAATATATTTTTTTAAATTTATTATACTTTAAATTATCATTTATTTCTGTTATGCAAAGCTGAATTTTTAGGATCATTATCACATGATCCTTTAGAAATCATTCTAATATGATGATTCATTATCAAAGTTGGAAACAGTTCTGCTGCTTAATATATTTTTCAGAACATGTGATACTTTTTTAGGATACTTTGATGAATAAAAAGTATAAAAAAAAAATAAAAAAAGAAGCTATGTTTTTAAAAGATAAATATTTTGTAATAACAATATACACTACTGGTCAGTAATTTGGGGTCAGTAATTTTTTTTTTCCTTTCTTTTTTTTTTTTTTTAAATAAAATCAATTACTTTTATTCAGCAAGGATGTGTTAAATTGATAAAAAGTGATAGCAAAGAAAATATATTATTAGAATACATATTATTAGAATTTTTTTTTTTTTTTGAATAAATGCAGTTCTTTTTTAAACCTTTTATTCATCAAATATATTAGACAGCAGAACTGTTTCCAACACTCATAATAAATCAGAATATTAGAATGATTTCTAAATGATCATGTGATAGACTGGATGTTACATGTGACACTGAAGGCTGGAGTAATGATGCTGAAAATTCAGCTTTGCATCACAGGAATAAATTATTTTTTTAAAAGTATATTCAAATAGAAAACTATTATTTTAAGTTGTAATAATATTTCACAGTATTACTGTTTTTTCTGTATTTTTGATCAAATAAATGCAGGCTTAATGAGCAGAAAAAACTTCTTTCAAAAACATTAAAAATAGTAATGTTTCCAAACTTTTGGTCTGTACTGTGTATATATATATATATATATATATATACTGTATATATAGATAGAATAGTAAATATATATATATATATATATATATATATATATATAAAATGTATATAAATTTAATTTAATACACAATGCCTACTTAGGGGGCTCTGTACCAATCCTATCTTAGAAAAGGCTATGGAAGTCCTTTGTACTACATTTTATTGACTGCATTGTTTATCCTTTTTTCTTCATAGGTCATATTTGCTTTGAGGATGAATTGTGCTTTCTCAGACCTCTATGGGACCAATGGACACATCAAACTGGACTTGATGTAATTCCTGTTGTGTTTTAAAGACTTTTTGTAAAGAACTATTTTATTGTGTATATATTTTTATATTGATAATATATTTATATCCCTATGGGAATTTTTATGCAACCCGTTTTGACGAGGTCTGTATTTATGTAGTACTTTAATATTGTTTGACTTGTTTGTCATACAAAAGTGTCTTAATTTGTTTTTAACCTGAAATCTTGGTCAGTAACCAAGACTAATAGCACAATATTGTCATGTTTAAAATCTCAATGGTTTTCAGATGACATTCGGGGATATTTTTCTACAGGTAACTTCACACACAGACCTATAAGCTACCTATTTAAAGTGTTGCAAACCATTATCACCAATATGACTTTTCTGTTACAGTAGGTTACTTTTACGTAACTTTAACATTTTTAATGTTCTGTTTAAGTAATGTAGATCTGTAAGTACACTCACCAGAGAGTAAGTGTGTGGAGCTTTATGTGTACAAGTGTTATGGGGTGTGAAAAGTGGCAAGATTCTCAGGATGGACTTGTCGTCCAGTTGAAAAACCATCAGTCCAATCACAGCACAATAAACTAATAAAAGAGGTACTGATATTTTAAATGCTCACAAAATGTTCTTATTCTTTCTTTTTTATTTTGAATGAACTATTTAAAGTGGTGAATTATCACATCTAATGCAGTATGTCCGTTGTTTACAGTTAAAATTAAGATATATTTTTCCTTTGTGATTTTTATCAAATTAATGCCATGAGCAATTTTGTTTTGCTGGTAGGTTTCAGATGATGTCATGCTGTGTTGCGTTATGTCTGTTTGTCCCCTGCAAAAGTGGCATATATAAATCATTTTCACTATTCAATAAATTTCCAATGGATAATATACTTTTTTCTTATTGAATATTCACATAAGTGAAATATAGTGTAAGACTGTTTCGTGTTAAGTTGAACTTTTCTTCAAAATTTCCTTTTCTTCTTCCTCTTTGGATTTTTATTTGTATATTTTTCTACATCATGAATTTTTAGCTCCATTGAATTAAATATTTATTAAGCTATATTAGAGAACACAAGCTCATTTTTATAATCTTTTCCTGAATGTTTAAATGATGTTTGGTTACTCATTTTATGTCAACTGAGGATAAAACCTTTCAACTACAGAAATGGCATCAAACAAAATAATTTTGAAGCTGTGAATTAGTGCAGTGTCATGTTATGAAGTGGATCCATGTGACATGATGATGCCACACACAACTACTCAGTGTTCTCTTTTGTTCCTTGAATTATAGACCTCTTGAGTGTTTGGACAATTAATGCCGTAGAAAAATGGGTCAGGATTTTGCATGTAAAAAACAAACTGCATTGCGCTTTATCTGGCATCCATAGGGATTATGTCTGACTCAGTTTTAATTATAGTTTATTCATTACTTTCAGCCCTGAATTCAGAGAAATTATTATTTGTTTCCATTCAGAGATGATTAAACATTTAAAAAAAAAAACAAATATAAAGACACCAGTTAGGAGTCTTATAATCACTGCATTTGCCTTTTAGTATATTATATACTTCTATGTCTAAATTTAAGCGTTTAAACTATGTTGATATTGCAGAAACTTTCCCCTGTAGGTTTAAATGATAAACTAATATTAACATAATTTAACATTTTGACTGATTTAGGTTAATTCGATTTGAGAAGTGGTGAGTTTTGATATGCCAGTCTCAAATATCATTATGGATAACATAATAATAGTAATAAATAATATACAAAAATGTAGAAAAATATTTAACACACTAACGTGGTGTATTTTGAGTGACTCTTTGAGTATTTGATGCGCTTGAGATCAACATAATGAGACAGCGCCACCTGTTGGACACATAGGGTCTTTAATTTTTATGTACCTGTCAGGTGTAAAATATATTATCTATCTATCTATCTATCTATCTATCTATCTATCTATCTATCTATCTATCTATCTATCTATCTATCTATCTAGTGCTCAGTCAATTAAGCAACATCATCGATTAATGGAGTTCAGCTCGTAAGTGTTTTTACCCAGATTAATAAATCAAGGAGGCACATTCAAAATATAGCTTAATGAAAGCTTCCTGAGCAAACAGAGCAGGAAGTGTTTTGCAAGACTGACATGGCTCCGCGGTGACAACTGGCCTGTTTTTACACCTTCCTTCTAAATAAGGAAGCGGCCCGTCGGGCATATGACCGCCGGTCCAATTTGGGAGCTGCCAACGGAGCCCATCATCACGCCCCATGTTCTCTCGCGCTCACTCTCCCCGGGGCCGCTCGCGTGAGTTGACAGCGATTGGGTTTTGGCGTTCAAACTGACCCCCGGCGGTGAGGTCAGCCTGATGTCACCCTGAAGGTGAGTGATGTCATGCCGAAGGTCTCCCAGGCAAGGTGAGCGTGCATTTTGGTGAGTGTGTGGTGCTCCCCATCCAGAGAGGTGAAACATGGTAATCATCATCGCCGCCACCGCCACCAGCTCAAGCTCTGCCGCCCTGCTCTTCTCATCTGCCGAGGGGCTTATTGCGTTACACGCTCGCAGCCCCGACCTGCCTTCCAAAAATAAGCCCCTGCCACCATGCCGAAAGAAGAAAAAACAAGAGTGGTATTTTTAGGGGCATTAATTTTGACCACGTGCCCCGAGGGTAAACCGGATGGCCACTGCGCAAAGGTTCCTCATCAGTATGTGCGAGAGCAGCGGGCGCTGGACGTGGACTGCGGTTGTTCTGCTGGGCTTTCTGCTTGGAATCGTGTCCTCCTACCCCATCTCGAACAGGACTAATGCAACTTCACTGGAGAAAAGGTGGGAGACACTCTTCTCCCGCTCCGTTTTGGGGATCTCGGTGGAGAAATCGGACCTGAACTGGGAGAATGACTATTTGCTGGGCATTAAGAGAGTGCGGAGGCTGTACTGCAACGTGGGCATCGGGTTTCACCTGCAGGTCCTGCCAGATGGAAGGATAAATGGTGTCCATAATGAGAACGAGTACAGTGAGTTGCATCCAGAAATGTCATGCATGACGCGTTATACCAGGGATGGATGATGACTGAATGAGCAGCTCATTTTTATTTTATTTTAGAATATATATATATATATATACACACACACACATACAGACACACACACACACACACACACACATATATATAAATATGCTAAATGAAATATATATTTTAAAATTTGTATTATTATTATTATTATCATTATTTTCATATGTGTCCTAAAGCAATGACATATCTATTAAAATAAACCCTAGTGTCAATCACTGCCGAATTTCCCAAGGCTCAAACATGACACGAATGCTTGGACGAATTTAGACGCCAACTAATTTTACACAGCGTCCATCTGCTTGTTGTACATGCCAGAACTGCAGGGCTTTTTTTCCATGTCACAGTATAAGAAATGAGCCAGCATGAGAGAAAATGCAGAACAAAGGCTCTGTGCATCTCCTGGATCCACCCACTTGTGCAGAACACATCCTGCAGATTGAGTAAATGAGCTGTCGTGTGCCACATTGTCATGTATGTAACTGATGTTCTGTTCAATCAGGTCTAATTGAAATCTCAGCGGTAGAGAGAGGAGTGGTTAGTCTATACGGCGTGAAAAGCAAGCTGTTTGTCGCAATGAGCAGCCACGGAAGGTTATACGGAACGGTAGGTATGCCTGTCATTTGATTTCATTGTATTGTGCAGAAAACGCCACTTCAGTCTTGCAGTGTTAAATGGGTCAGTGACAAATAAGGATTCATATGAGCAATACCATTTGAGTATGAGAGCGATATCGGCTTTATATCAGCGGCCGAGTGCCGGAGGCAATCACAGCCACTGATATAGAGCCGGTATGGCTAGAGTACGAGAGTGTTATTGTGTTTATACAAAACTTCGACAGCACAAGTGTAAATATATAAGAAAAACAACAACGGAGTGTCTTTAAAAACCCTTTTGTGTGGAACTACTTCCTTCTCTCAAAGATTTAAATCACAGTTTGACAGTTTAACAGCTGAGCTTCGAAAACATTGCTTTAGAACTAATAATGAAGGAATGCCGAGTTGCTACATTAAAACATATTGCATCACTTAATTAAAAGCTCATGGCATTATGTAGAGTATTGTGAGAGAGATGGACTGAGCGAGTGTGATTACCTGCATCTGATACAGCATTCATTCTTCAGCTCAATCTCATATTCACAATAAAACATTAGTTTGAATGTCCGCTGAGGAAAGCGATATCTTTGTCGTACTATCTTTCATCTGTTAAGGGTGATTTCTGATGACAGTGCTGATCAGTGCATTTGTTAACTGCTTCTTACAAGCTGTTATTAAAAGTAAAAATAACTTCCGTTTCAGTCTCTTTCATTATAAAAGTCTTAAATGCTAAATCGTAAAAAAAATACTTGTTGCAATCTTATGGTGAAACAATGTCACAAAAATCACCATCATGAACACACACAGTTTCCCAATACTAAATATTACTATGTATATAAAATAGTATTTATTGAATAATAAACAACAACAACAGCCAGCATAATAGCTATGCTCTAATATACAGCATTAAAGTTACATAAAATATAACGCAATGAGATTTTGCCTTCAGCCGAAACTATTTGCTCTGGAACAAATAATAGATTAATGAGACCAAAGACTGCCTGTCAGATTTACCCAAAACAAATTATGTATCATGTTTAAACACTATAGAGACATCAGAGCCAGCGGCAAATTCCAGAAGATCTGGCAGAGGTGAGGCTGCTCTCGGCGGGTTCATGAGCGCTTTATTAACAAACTATATATTTGAAGTCTAAACAAGTATATTCTTGCCTAAAAAACTCTTAAAACTACATTCTGTGACATAAAAACAGTATTATTTTTCACATTTTACTGGATTTGAGTGTCCGCCATGACACATGCTGTAAGAAATAGGGCAAGCGGAGTGATACAAATGATAAAAGGGCGTTCCTGTTGCGATACCAGTACAATATTTCACGGTTCTCAACCAATCAGATTTGAGAACCAGAATGAACTGTTGTATAACTGGTCTTAGACAAAAACTGCAAAGTCTAATGGCAAGTTCTTAGAATGTAGGCTAGTCTTTTTATGTCTTAAGATGGTTTCAAGTGAAGTAACCATTGAGATAAAGTAGGGCCAACTTAGATATTTTCTAGGCCTATGCAATTTGAATGTGAATGTAGCCTTTACAATCAAAAACAGTTTTCAACAAACATCATAAATATAAAGACATTTTCTTACTTCGTTTGAACCTGAACAAAATGTGCCTTTCCTTAAAGGTCACAACACCACCTGACATTTTTGACTCACAAAATATCACATTATCAACATCGGGCCAAACGGTTCTCCTTGCGAAACTGTGCCGTTCTATGCAGATCTAGGCCATTTGGCACAGTTGGGTTTCTTTTTAACTGTATTGTGCTGGCGCAACGTAATCAGGATTAGAATGTACATAACCTTGAAGACTGGTGACTGAACACCTGATAAACACTGGAGCAAGAGCGATAAGGAGGATGTTAGCCACAAAAAGTGTAAAAGTTCCCAAACTAGAATTTATTGACATACAATTACATGAATAATAGCCTACAGTGAATTTATAAATGAATTTGAAGTTAGCTAGCATAATGTGTGTCACTGATGAGAAATACATATAGAAAACACTTTAGAAACCATTATCAAAAATCAAACCAACGGCTTGTAATAGTACCTTGTCGAAACTTTTTCATGTGGAAATGGAAGTAGAACCGTTCGGCACGAGCTGAAATCAAAAGAATTTTAATGTACTAAAAAAAACAATCACTCCCAATGCAGCTGGACAAGCATGTTTGTTTTTATGCATTTATTTATTTTTTTTGCTGCCTTTGATTTATTTTGAAGTGCACACAAATATGAGCAGCATGGTCTGGAATATGTCATTCTCTTTGGAAATGTCTCGATTCCTCAGCTTTACTTGATGATACATTTAGTACATTAACTTGTCATTCATTCTTAATAACAATTGGCTCATATGAGCTGTGATGTTTTGCATGGCTTTGGATTACTTAGATGTCAGATCTCACCATGAGTAACACATTAGCTCATTTGATGACATATACTCTTAAAGAGAAAGGCTCTTTAATGGCACTGATAGTTCTGTGGGACCTTTCCATTCCACAAAAGGTTCTTTACACTTATAAAAAAAATTCTTTTTAAGAACTGTTTACTGAAAGGTTCTTTGGGGAACCAAAAATAGTTCTTCTAGTGCATCACTGCAAAACCCCACTTTTGAAACCTTTATTTTTAAGAGTGTAGACAGAATCATGCAACTAAATTCTTTCTCAACCTTTGTTTGCACCAGGTTCCTTCTTTGTCAATTGTTTGTGATAGTCAATCATTGTCCGTGGCAGTAGCTTCTACTTTTAAACACATAAATTAATTGTGACATTAGAGCTTTGTTTAGCATATAGACTATGTGCATGTTATTAACAGTTCCACATTTTTGTGCAAGCGATAAATCTGATGTATTGATAAAATCTGTTAATTAAAGTTACTTAAAAGATTTATGCTGTTGGCACAGTCAGAGATCAGTTAAGCAGATAAAGTCATTTTTACGCAACAGAAATTGGAGATAAAACTGATGGACTGATAAGTTTGGCTTTTCAGATATTCAGCTGATTGGCATCCCCATTAGAAGCAGCATGGGCCTTGAAAATTAATCTAACATTCACTCCACATGCATCTTATGTGATGATTCTGAAAGATGTTGACAAAATAAATTCACACTGAGGAATTTTGAATTCTACAGAAACTGCAAATGACTTGCTTTGGTTTTTAAAGCTTTTCTTAAATCTTTACAGGTGTAAGATGAACTGTTGTGTTGCTTTGTGAGTTTTCCTGCACTTAAATTATAAAGGGGTGTATTGTATGGGGCTTAGAAAGAGGATGGGAGGAGTAATACCAAACTAACTATCTAATCCATACCATTTTTAGAGGGCCTTCCGTGACGAGTGCAAGTTCAAGGAGACACTGCTGCCCAACAATTACAACGCATATGAGTCTTCCATTTACAAGGGCTTTTATATCGCCCTCAGCAAACACGGCCGCTTGAAGCGAGGCTACAAGGCTTCCCCAGCAATGACTGTCACACATTTCCTCCCACGTTTATGAGCAAACCTGGCAATAACACAATAATTTGCACATGTTGGATGTTCTCGTAGGTAACCCATACATGCTAAGAGGTGAACTGCAAAGAACTAAAATAACACTTACAGTATTTATTCTCGTTGAAATAATAATAATAATAATAATAATATATGTATATTTCGGTAGCTTACTTTGTGTCTGAACTTTGTGTACATGCCATTCTTTGCTGCTTATGATTTCTATTATGAATATTATGAGAGTCAAGGAGCTTTTTTTGCTCTCACTTTTTATGGGTGCTTGCCATAACTGGTGTAAACCTTACCCGGCATTGGACTAACATCCTTAGCTTTTACAGTGAAATGGATACTTTTTATTACCTCAAAGAGCCACGTCAGCATTGAAAAAAGTTATGGAGGAAAAAAGAAATATCATTTTACTCTGATCTTCATCTGTTCCACCATTTCTGAAAGCACTTATTTTTCATGATTAGGTGGTGCCTTAGCCTCTGCTATTTTGCCTCCTTTTATGCATGCAAGAAAGAGGTTTTTGTTCCATATTTAGATCAATAACCAAACAGTTGTCATTAAAAACCGATTGCATGCATCCTTATTGGGAGTTAAACTCAGAGAGGGCTATTTTATGCCTCAAGCAAGTTGAGAATTTGACTGAAAGTCTGTGGACGGCTAGTCCTGAAAGGTTTGGGTGCTTCCATTTGAATGAATACTGATCAAGCTAGTGAAATGCACAGAACTGCATTAACCTTGAATTATGTGGCACGATTATATGATAGCATAGCTGTTGCTTAGTGATAAGAAAACCGTTGATTTGATTTATCAGATTTAATATAGCGTGTGATTATGTCCTTTTTTAATCATATGTATTGATATTAGTCAGTGGTGTCTATGTTTTACCTCCACAGTCAGTGAGGGCTTATTCACCAACATGTTGACTGCATACTTGAACTCCTCTTCAAAAAGTCTTTGGAATGTAAAAACCAATACAACCGTCTTAATCTGTCTGAGATAACATAATTTGCGCATTACTTTATGTTTGAATACAAGCATAGACCCGAACACCTGTGCACACTCTAAAATTCCCAAGTCAATTGACTTTGTCTAGAGAATTTGCTTCACGTCGCACTTGAAATTGAATTGAACTTCGATATTTGTAGGCATTCCCCTTCCCTCGCCTCACTTTTTTAAGATATACAATTACAGGAATAATTCACCCAAAAATGTAAATTTGGTAAAAAATGTACCCTTAGACCATCCAAGGTGTAGATAAGTTTGCTTTTTCATCTGAAAAAATTTGGAGAAATTAAGCATTACATTAGGCTACTTGTTCACCAATGGATCCTCTGCAATGAATGGGTGCCGTCAGAATGAGTTCAAACAGCTTTAAAAAAAAAAAAAAATCGAAATAATCTACAAGTAATCCACATGAGTCCAGTCCATCAATTAATGTCTTGTGAAGTGAAAAGATGCACATTTGTAGTAAACAAATCCATCAACATGTTTTTACTTCAAACGAGTCCTATTATCCATAGTATTGCTTGTTTTGTCTGAAGAGAAAAAGAATGTCAGATCAAGCAAAGTTTACAAGAAAAAAAAAAAAAAACAGCCCCAAAGAGTTCTAAAAAATATGTTGGTGAATTTTGATGTCACAAACACTCAACTTTTCACAAAAGATGTTAACTGATAGACTGGAGTTGTGTGGATGACCACAAAACTTATCAGCTGTTTGGACTCTCATTCTGACGGCACCCATTCACTGCAGATGATCCATTGGTGAGCAAATAATATAATTCTACATTTCTCCAAATCTGTTGCAATAAAGAAACAAACTCATTTACATCTGATCTGAGGGTGAGTACATTTCAAGTAAATTTTCATTTTTGGGTAAACTTCTTTAAAGAAACAAACTCCTTTAAATTCAAATAATAACTAAATTATTATTAGAATATTCAGTTAAAGGCTGAGGCTCTCATTTTCCATTTTTCTTGTGGTTGCTGCTCACACTGCAACAATCAAGATTTGTTTTTATCTTTGCTACTATACCCTTAAAACAAGTGCAAAACACGTCACGTTAGAACATGTGTTGCATTTCTGTCGCAGCTGCAATGTGCAGGAAAGTATTAAAGGTTTGATAATCACTGCAGTACTGGCAAGTACATATTGACCTTGATTTCTCTTGCATTACTGCTTCTACTTGACATTTTGAGATCTTAATGATACAAAGGAGAAGGATGTTATTTTTATAACAGTTATGGCTGGGATGTTTGAGCCAGGTACATTGATATTTAGATTATATACAATATGCTCATGGAGTGTGTTTGTGACTTTATTCTTAAAGGTATATTTCACCCAAACAAATGAAGATTACTCACCCTCATGTTGTTCCAAACCTGCGTGACATTTTGTCTTCTGTGGAATGTAAAAGAAGGTATTTTGAAGAATGTTTTGGACCTCACTGACTCTCATTATATGGGCACTTAAGAACGGAAGTTTCACAGGTTTAGAACGACATGAGAGTGAATAAATAATGACAGAATTTTCATTTTTGGGTGAACTGTCAAAGCAAAATTAAAACTATGGTCTATGGCTATGGTCATTTTTTAATGTTCTGGGAATAAAGAAAGATTTTCAGCTGTACTATGTTTAAAATATGAACTATATATTAGTATTGACGGCTATGGATTTAAAATTCTTTGTACCCCAAATATGGCATGCAATGTGATTGCTTCAATGAAACTGTCAAAATGACTGCTTTTTTTATGTATGTGATGACTGATGTTAATTTATTGATATGTATCTCCACTGTACCCTGTCCTCTATCACATTTCTGACAAACTTTGATGAAATGAATAGAATTTTGCATGGTTTTTAATGCAAAATGATGGACAGAAATGTGCATCTAGAAGTTAAGCCCTCTAAACTAAGTGCTTATACAGAAACAGCTATTTCTCATGTAAGTTCCACCGGTTTCTTTGTACAGTACTTTGTCTCCAGCTTTGAAATGGCCCCATTTGTGGCTTGCGAGATGATTGTAAGGGGTGGTGCATGTGTGTGTGTGTCCCTGTACGTATGCAGCCTTTGTGTTTTCTCAGTTTTGTATTCCTGCACTGAGGGGCAGACGCCCCCTCCAAATTTCCCTCCTATTTTCTAACATATACCTCACCTTCTGCCTTAGTTCCAATTTGTTGAAATGATTGTACGATTTGTTGGAGATGACAAACTTTTTGCCAATCATTTTGTTCTCTGAAAAAAAAGAAAGAAGTAATGAGTAAGAATTCTAGTATATTAAGCAAATGTTTCCTTTTATTTTTATACGTATGTGCTGTGCACAGCAGCCAACTGTATTACTGAAATGAAAATAAAAGGTTGTTTTTTAGCTTCTGTGTTTTTGCATTATACTTTAATAGTAATTAAATTTGTTTTTTATTTAAACAGGTTTGAAATGTTTAGTTAATAGGGGGTTAAAAATATGGATAGGAGGCTATTAGTTGGGTTAGCGCCCCCTCATGTGGCCAAAATCAGAAATGCATAAGTTTTTGCCTAAAATTACCAACCTGTATCTTTTACGTTTTATTTCACATACCTTTTTATGCACAGACTAAGCAAACATACAAATAGCCTAGCAAATAAATTAACAATAAATGAAATAAATACGTTACATTTTTAACATGTAAGGCTGTAGCATTTACTTAAAAATATAAAATATCTTAAATATAAGATATATAAGCAATAAAGAAGTTATTGGTCAAAATGGAAATAAATTAATTAAAAATAGCATGAATGAATGAATGACAACGCACATTAGTCCTACAGCCATTTCAGATTTTTTTTCCCAACTTCAATTATGTTGTAAAATCTGAGAAATCTTCAGATCAAATTATGACGTTTGCCCTCAGTAATCCAATCACAGCCTTTAAATAGGCCTATGTCAGCAGAAGTTAGGATGAAATGCCTTGAATTCAGTTTAACCTTGAATCTAAATTAACGGTAAAAAAAAATATTCTATTGAAAGTGAATAGCATAATATAGGCTATATTTTTCTATAAAAATAAAGGTAAACACGTATGCACAAAAGAAAGCATTAAAGAGGTGAGAAATGACAGTTAGGCTAATGGTTCAACATATTTAGTAGCGCAAGTTGTAACTTCAGAATTTGTCCCTTCAAAACTAGGTTAACTTATGTAAAGCTGGTGAACCCGGCCACTGGTTGCAACTGCCAGTTGTGGCTGATCAGCTTTAAAGTTCTCGGTCTGCAAACATGACCTTTGAACTAATTTTGCCCAATTATATAAACTAGCAGTGAGATGCCTCACTGTATCCTGAGCTCTCGCCTGATTCAGTCTGATCATGCACACAGTCCCTCTTCTCTGCCTGACTGCTCTAAGCACCTCTGCACTGATAACTTGTCTTCCTATACAAAAGGAAACAATCCAAACAGATTTAACAAGAGAAAATCTGAGAAATATGGAGACCATGATCAGTACATATGGATATTTCCTGATGATGAAATTTAGTAAAAGAATGAGGAAAGCCATTTATCAAGAGTCCAAAGGTAAGTTGTTTTCTTTATACATAAACAGGCACATTTCTACACATTTTTTTCCTGTTTTAATAACATTACCGGTGCTCTTTTAATTCATAAAGGAGCTGCTTTACTGAAGAAAAGAAGCAAGGACTGCTTCTTACTACTTCATATTAAAACAAATAATATAATGTGCTTGGATGCAACTAAAAACACATATATTTCAGTGAGTATTAGTTTTTTTTAATCAATATTGTAAACAATATATGATTTTATAATGTTTTAAAGACTTTTACATTTCTAATTATTATATTATGGATTAATCTGTATAATTATTATAGCTAAAAGGATTTAATAATTCAAAAAAGCTTTGATAAAATACTTTATTATCCTCAGGTTGATGGCATTAATAAGGACTGCTTTAAACCAGTTCACGGAAAGAATTCCCATCATGCTTTGTGTCCATGGAGGAGTGATGCAATGATCAAGCTAGTTGGTGGTAAAAGCCACACTGAGGCTTATAATGCAGAATTACATCATTCTCAGCAGTCAAACAACCATAAAACACATCGCAGACAGAGAAGAAGCCAGTATATTGACCCATCTGATCCCTTGGGATCTGAGAATCCGAGGTCAAGGACTGCTAATTATCGAAGTCCAAATCGAGAGCATGAGCACGAGCGCAGCAGTAATGTTTCTAAAGAAACCATCACTTCCTATGATGACCCTTTACACGTACTGCTCTCCAAGAGCCCTGTCAGTCCAAACTTACAAAAACAGAAGAAACACAAGCAAGTTGCACCATCTGATCCATTCTGAACAAATTACTGACCTCATTAACGATTTTATAAGCCTTGCACCAAAGAAAACCATCTGTGAACCACCCAGGAGGATTTTTTTTGTTTTTTTTTTGATGATGATTCCTAAAACCAATACACTGACCTAAAGAACTTATAATGTAACGTTAAGAAACCCAATGGTTTCGAGGAACCATATCACCAAGAACCGCATATGATGCAATCTAGGGCCTCAGGACCTCAGCTGGTGTTGAGGCTAGTTTAGGTCACTGTTTGTCAGTCCTTTCACCTTTTCAAGTCAGTTAAAATTTAAACTACCTTGCAATGCTGCGGCAATGACATTGTCTTCATAAGAACTGTGTTTAAATTGTCTTCATAAGAACTGTGCGTATATAATATCATGAAATACTAAATAGAAATGTCATAGTTTCTAACACGTATGAGATGGTGCTGGCCACCTCTACTGAATTATTTATTAAAAAGTACTGATATATTTTTATTTATTATATTTTATATTGATGTCTTTAATTAAAATATTACCTCAAAAAATGTATCAAATGCAAACTTTTAATTTTTTTTTTGTTCTATTACTGTAGGTATTCATTTCTAGAATTCTTAGGAGAGTAATTACCTGTATTTATACTGTGTAAAATGATGTATAATGCATAATGTAATATATGAAAAATTTATAAAAGTTATAATGAATGCATTCAAACAATAAAAGGATTGTAAAATATTCTTCTTAGCTTCCCGTCCTTCTAAATGAGCTTCCTATTAAATCTAATAAATTTAGGCTCTCAGAAGTTTCTCAGCACATTATATTAAAACCATCACAGATGTATTATATGATTAAATTGTTGTTGTGATGTAATGTTTTAGTTTTCTGAAATCTGATTTTTACATTAATGCTTGATGATGATTAGAATTAAGTACTATGACAGCAAATAGCAAGATAAAGAGTCTATTTAATCTATTTAACTCTGATGTTGCCATTTGCATTAGAGTGATACCAGCTGGATTTGTTGATGTTTGTTTTTAGTGATTATGTAATTTTGGAAAAGGGCAAACAGTGTGTGCAATCAACAATATATCCTTTATTTCATCAACAGTTTGTTCAAGGATACAATTTGGGTGCATGAGTTTGCAGAAATAAATCAATTCTCTCAACAAACACCTTAAAATGAGGCCAGAGCAGCTGAATATCTTCAATATTGACTGTTCTGTGCTGTTGAAGTACATGTCAGGACACTCTGCGACTATTATGCAAATATGAGACACAAATGCATATATAAAAATATTCTGTTCTTGCATATCAGTTTCAGGTTCAGCATTAATTTAGGGCAGGTTATTATAGTCATGATTCAAAGATGAAAACAAAAGTTCACCTAAATGACTCTGTAAATTGTTTGTAAGAAAACATTGCATAATATAAAAAAAACTACAGTGATTCCAATGAGGGGAAAAAATACAAGAACATGGATGGAGGATATATTTATTTAGTTAAAATGTATACTTTTATAGCATTTAAAATAAAATCAATAACTTACACAAACACTCTTTTACAGAATATTAATTCGTTTTAAGAGTCAGTATTTAATACTGCAAGTGTCTAAATGGTAAGCACACATATAAAATAATATAATATAGGACTCATAAGTTATATGTATAGTTATATATATATTTTTAAATATTGTCTTTCATAAAGTTGATATGTCTATCACAAAATTCTGTAATCTGGTTAAAGTGCTTGAATACAGTATGACTTATTTTTTGCATAACATGTAAACATTTCGTTGATTTCTTACATTTACCTTTTAAATTTTAAAACTGTTGTTCTTAATCTAATTCTAAGCCCTGATGCGATCTCGTCTGTTGATGAACACACATTTCACATCTGAAAGTGCAGGATCTGCATTACTACATTTCAAAGTGATAAGAAATCGGCACATTCCGGTGCTGGGGCAGATGGAATACCTCTGAGAAGGGTCTAAACCGCGGGGCATGGGGCACTTCAGGTCCTCAAAGAAATACTTCATAGCTATGCTCATATAAGCCCCATGGCCAACCACCAAGGCATGGACAGGCACATTCAAGACTCCATCATCTGGAAGTCCTGCTGGAGCCCTATCGGTTTCATCTCGTAGGGATGTTTCACCATCATGTGTTTTGTTTTGATGTTCATTAGCTATTCCCTGGAACATAGCCTTTAGAAAATCCTTGATTCGCACTTTTACCTGAAAACAAAAAAGGCTTTATATACTGTAAAAATATATTATTAAAAGATGCAATGAAAAATTCAGCCAGGAAATACATGTCAACTTTAGTATTGTCAAAGAACAATACTACCAAGTGTCATGAAATTAAACACATAGGATAGATATCAAAGACAGCGAAGGATACATCTGATACATCTACAACTAAGATAACTCGGTAGAAAGGATGTGACACGATCGTTGAATCTGGACGTAAGGGCTGCACAATTAATCGAATTTCTAATCGCAATTATAATTATGGATGCCACAATTATGCCAATTATTCGTTCAAAGTCCACTTATGTTATTCTGTGTGCTTAAGATGCTTTTTTCTTTTTTTCTACATGTCATCTTAAGGGTTTTTCCATTGTTTTAATTTTAGTTTTTGTATAACACTATAATACCATTCATATTTTATCTTTTTTTTTATAATTTAAAGAAGAAACCAATCCAATTTATAGTTGACATTTGAGGCTTAATGCTAGAGAAAAGCACAAAGTTTTTCAGTTGGAGTGTTTTTTTTTTTACTTGTTTATTTTCATATAAAAATACGGCATGCAGTCGCATCAAACAATGGTATAATCATCATTCAGTGTAAATTGTGATAATCCTAATTAATAATTGCAATTACAATTTCAAGGGAATAATAGACAATTACTATTTGTGTCATAATTGTGCAGCCCTACTGGACGTACTTTGTTGCGTTGCAGCATTTTTCATAATTGGATGCAGCAAGTGTTTCCATTTAGTTTCTTTCATCAAAAGGTGGAGTGAACTCTGCTAAAGGCTGTCCGGCTCCTTTAGCTTTTATTTGTTGGTGCATTTTGTGTTTTTTTATTTTTTTTTTTATAAAGGTGTGGTGACACTTACTCTCTCTTTAAGTTGGATCTTTACTATGTATCATGCTCAAGTAGGGCATGTCAACCTAACAATTATGGTCTACTCCAAATATATGACAAGTATTATTGATAATTTCTGATATATTTATTAAAACTCAAAACTATGCACTTTAATGCTTACCCGAATCTTATCCAAAGAAACATGCATTTACAGCTCATTTGTCCTGGATTTGGGTTATTTTGTCAGATTTGTGGAGAAACATCTCCCTCTACCTGTGGCCAGATTGTATGACTTATACTAATATGTTTCTGCTTACCTGCTTGGCACGTTTCATGTCACTGACGAACACATTTGTGAATTTTACATCCCTGAGGTACTGACCAGCAGCCTCAGACTTATGTATCCCAATTTCAGAAAGCGGAGAGTCTATTTTTTGTCCTAAAGCAAAGAAATGATGGATATAGTTTGAGGTTAGAAGAGCATTTCCTGAGACACAGTAAAAAGGTCAATAATGAATGCTTATAATTAAAAGGCTAATGGAATGAAGGAAGGGGTACTGAGTTAGGGATAACAGATAATGTGTTTTTTCCTTGAAAAAAAAAAAAAAAACCTTGTTAAAAGGCCATCTTTGTTGCACTGCGTCTCACCACTTGTATGATCAATAAAAACGACATTACTAACCAGCACACATCTTTTTAATAATAAAAGTTATAATTGTAACTTAATGGGTCTATTGTAAATAGACATGTAGTTAAAATACAACGTCTTTCAATAAAGACAGCAGACTTTGCCCATATTGTTCAAACATGGACAGTAACAGTAGAACATATTTTTTGTTTTGTTTAATAGAGTAGACCACAGGTTACATCAAATTTGCGTTTGACCTTTCACTGGAAGAGGGATTCGTACTGACCTTTAAGCATAAGCTACAACAGACAGGAGTAATATGATATGAGGAGCCCAGTAAACTTTAAAGACCTACGAGTATATTTGAACTGCACTAAATGTCAGACAACGTACCTACAATTAAAACTTACGTAACATTATTAAAGCTATTCTCTTAGATCATTTTTATATTTACCGTTACTGATCTATAATGCAGTGATTATCGTCTGGCTATGTAGAATAACTATGAATGAGAACAAATCTCATTCATTAAACTAAACAAAACAAAACAACAAAAAAGCAACTTAATGTCGGACTATCGTTAAGGTAAAAGCGAGCATTGCAAAGCGTTAACGCGTCGTGAGGTTATATGATGTTCATGCTTTGCGCCCTTATTTGCGCCTTTTGCGTTTTCAAATAAGCGCCTAATATTTGCTACTTCAGGATGAAAGCACTGACTAGTACGCATGGCTGGTTCGATTCAATTTCCCAAATCGGTTCTTTTGAACGGTTAAAAAAACAGCCATTCTTTTTGTCAAAACGTATTAAAGTCATTACTCAGTCACAGCTACTTGTAGGCTTTTTGTTTGCTTTATTTATAAGGGTCCTTTCTGTAATTTAATTTATCCTATGCTAAATCTACTAAATGATTTAAATCCTTCAGACCGGTTGTACGCTCCAGCTCAACCGATTCCTTGAAAAGATCCGACTCAGAAAACGATTCGTTCACGAATCAGTCATAGCTCATCCTGACGTAGATGTTTGCGGTACGTCATTGGCGCCGGTGGCGCGTGGCGGGATTTGAAATCAGTCTCTAATTTAATTTTCAGTTGACGTTTTATTGTAAACTGTATATCGTCGTTATTACTGTAACTCGACAAATAGGTACTTTATTTTTTAATGGTGTATTTTAATTGCTCAATAACTAGGCCTATTCCTCAGTTGTAAAAAAACAAATAAGATGTCGAATTATATAAATTTTCACCAATGACGTACTAAAATAAAGAGAACAGGAGACGAATACTTCTTTCATGGTAAGTTTATTGACCTTAGCATACAGCATGTCCTCTCCTTTAACTTCATTCATGCTCTCAATGACAAATTATTTGAGTTCAACAGAAATCCAAAGAATATCCACAGAGTTGCCAAGCCCTAATGAATTAATCTCCTCAAAATCAGCTGTGAAAGTCTGATTTAGTTGTAATTATTTAGCGGATAATTCTGGAAGGAATCATTGTCAAACAGAAAAGTTCAACCTTGTGTCATTTTCCATCTGGCCTATGTCTGATTATCAACACTGTCTTCACAGTCGTTCTTTACCAGGTTATAACAAGCTGGATAGATTCCCATTGTTATTTTCACTGTTAACTTTGCCAATAGAAGGGAACAATAACATAGGACCAACACAGCACCACACTCTTTAAAGCAGATTTATTGAACAGAGGTTGTGCAGCAGACGTAACTGAGGTACATGATATGGTTATAGTGGAGGGAGGAGGGCTTTTCTCAATGTTGTTGCTTATTTGATATTTACAGGTTTATTTCCGCTGATATGGGCCGTGTACATAAGACAGTCAAACGTTCATCACCTCCTCTGTCCACTATTTCTGAAGTCCAGGTGGGAGCCTTGTAAGCTTGCTATTCATCTACTTTGGAAATTCAGTTCCACTTAATTTACTACATCGGACACAGCAGAAATATCATAACCTCTTATTTGTGCTGCCCTTTCCAGGTTCCCGAAAAAACTGTTGTGAGTTGTGCGAGGTAATGGGAAAGTCTTTTATGTCCAGTAAACCTGAGGTATAGCGATACCACACTTACAGAATGTGACGGAGAAAGAAGAGGAGGAAAAAAAGATTAAAAGGTAAAGAAACATGCCTTAATAAGAGCACACTGTACAAAGAGCATTTCCAGTCGAATACTCAATTCATGTTCTTCTTTTACCCTCTACTTCTGTGTTCTCAAAGTATTCTGTAAGCAGTAAAATAATTATAATACAATTGTTTATAAAATAGCAGCACACTGATGTGACATCACAACTATGTAATGTTATTTTTGTGTATAAGATGAAACAAACAAAAAAAAATCATAGCTTTTTAGCAGCGGAAAAAAACAATAATAACAATATTGACACTTGATTGATGTCTTCACACTCTTTCCATCTCTCATCACTTTGGAATACAGTATCATACCCCTTAAGGAACAAAACTTCGGTCCATATTCAAACTCAAGCCAGCCATACAATCTATTAACAGTACTGGAATTCATTTTCAAAACAGAGCTAGAAAAATAATAAGACAGGCTAACTTAATACAATAACATTGACCGGGGGTTTTGGTGTGAGGATGGAGGAAATGTGACTTGTGAAACTCAAGCATCACTAAGAACTGTTTCTGGAGAAAGGAAATGCATGAGTACATGTAAACATCTCCTTTACTCACAGAAAGACATGCACACAAACACACACACATACATAGACGGACACAAACCTAAGCTCGACTGCCCCTTTTCAAGGTAAGCTATGAGAATTCAGTATATGAAAGCCGTTTTGTGCTGCTGATGCACCCTGTTTTAGCCACTGTGTAATGACTTGTGGAAGTTTTGAAACCCCATGCCAGTTCAACCTTTGGAAGCAGCACATTTTGGATGGCTGGGTAGTGGGTCTTATGCTTAAGCTCAGCAAAACAGGGTGAAAGTCTACATCAGACTCAAGGCACTACATAAAATTTTTTCTGCAATGTTGCAGTTGCACAAGTCTTTTCAAATTGAAAACTGCCCTTGGAGCGTGCAAATCAACAAACATTTTTTTCTTCTATTTCAATCTGTTTTCTGTCTTTCTGTTGTCTGTTTTTTGGTCATTTTCATTTATTTATTTAAAATTTGCATTAATATTGTTATTTCATTGTTGTTGCTTGTTATACATTGGTTTCCAATGCTTTAACACTATAATGAACTGAACATGCCATGAACTAAACATGGGAAACCAGCCCAAAAAATAAAAAATAAAATAAAAAGACTCCTTAACCTTAACCATTTGTTATCCATGGCAAACATGCACTCTGAACTAAAACCGAAGGAGTAACCTTCCCCAGATATGCACTAGCGGTATCAATGGAACTGGTTTAGATACTGGTCTGTAATTCAAACATGAGACATAAAAACTAAAGGACAAACAAATAAACAGACAAATAGATTAAAGATCTTAAATATCAGGTGATATATGGAAACCATAGCTGTTGTTTCTCCTTTGGCCTCCTTTCCTGCTTCTCCTAACTCCATATAAGCATCCTCATCTCAGCAGCATGCTTCACACCTCAAACCAACCAAGTTTCATCGTCATCATCCTCGATCATTCTTGCCTACACATTCCTTTACTGCTAACAGCATTAGCACACATTTGTTTACAAACAACTCATTTTTCGGTCCCTGATGGGACCAACCATAAATCAGCCTAAGGCTCCTTCAACATGGTCACAACAAAACACGTAATAACGTAATAAACTGTCTGTATACAATACATCTGTAATATTTAGTGGGAGGTTGCCATGAAGGACAACCTTACCCACAAATTTTAAAAACATCTCATCTTGCCTTTAGAAGATACAAGGGAACGTAGTCGTCTCTGTCCGCTCCCTGTTCTTGCCTCCTCTTGTTCTGTGCACTGGGTTGGGCTCAGCCCTCAAGCAGTTTCCAGGCCAGTAAAAAAAGCATTTAATATAAGGCACTGATACAGGAGGCCCTCCAACCATTGTGGAATCATGTACTATCCCCTGTCCAGTCCTTTGACCATGTGCCCACCACTGAACCAGTCTCTATAACCAAACACTTGCAGATAGATGAAAATCAAGATAAACAAAGCCCATATGACTCACACAAGAGTGCTTGATATAGAGTAACTTGTACACGCTTGCACATGAGCCAGCATACACCACACATAAATGCATGCACACAAGCAGCTTGACAAAAGCTTATTTGAAGTGTCTGTAACTTTAGCATCGAGAGACAATAACTTGCTTGTTTAACAGAAATAATAATAATAATCATAATAAAAATAATATTAATAGTCTATTCTCAAGATATAAGCCCCTGTTGCCCTAGCAAAAGAGCACTGCATTCTTAGCATAAGACTTGTCTCACCACTCCTTTTTAAATCCCTATTTCTGGTCCTAATGCACAGCCAAGTGAATGGGTGTGTCCATTCATACTCATGGCACCTCATTGTGTGTTCAAGTTCAGGCATTCCAACATGAACCAAAAAATAAAAATCACAACAAAACAGGAGAAAAAAAACATAGCCCCACTTTTTGTACCCTTTCAAGCCAGTCTGATACAGTAGACTCTCTATTTTGAAAAGCCCATTACACTAACACTTTAGCATTAAATATCATATTATTATGTTTACACAATCAAAAGAGTTTGCAAAATACTACACGCTTCCCTTCTAAGAGTCTGAGGCACCGTAGAGCTTTTTGCATCAGTATCAAATCATTTTAAAAATATCAAAAAAATGTTTTTTATCTAAAATAGATTTTATTTTTTTTATTTTTTATGGGAGCCATTTTTTACTGGAAAATGAAGGTAAAAATCTACAAAGACTAGCAAGCACTTTTTGTTGGGGTTGTTTGTTTTTTTGTCATTTTTGTATTTTGTTGTTTTTTTCTTTTTTTTTTTCTTGAAGACTGATCACAGCGTTCCTGCAGCAAGCTCACAAGTTGATGTCTCGTACATCGGTTGGGGTGCTGGACTGGTCTTGGTCATCAAGTGCTTTGCTGCGCGGGCCACCCTGTTCCTGCTGCTGCTGTTTCTGCTGCTGCTGACGGCCCTCCCTCAGGTTATTCATCAACACTCTTTCAATCTGCTCCTGGCATGCCTTTAACAGATCCTGCAATGCATCAGACACAAAGGCCACTTAAATAGCTGTAATGTCTATACTAATCCAGAATCACTTCATCAGTAGTACATAGCAAATGCACATTCACACACAGCTGACTTACAGGTTTTAGTCAAACCACAAAAATTATATTTATATATATATATATATATATATATATATATATATATATATATATATATATATACACACACACACACACACACACACACACACACACATATATAAATAAACCCAAACATGCACAGAGTTGCACTGTGAACAGTTAAAAAAAAAAAAAAAAACAAAAAAAAAAAAAAAAAACACCTGTACCACTGTAGTTTGCTATGTTAATTACATCCATATCCTGTGGATAAAACAAGGCAGTGTTTCGTTTAGGTTTTCATACCCTTTCATTTTCACAACAGCATGTAATGACCTAAGGGGATCTCACTTGAGCCCACCAGAATGTTCTTCCTGCTCTGTAGAGCTAAGAACAAAAAAAAAATGTAATTAATATATATTTTTATATATATATATATATATATATATATATATATATATATATATATATATATATATATATATATTATATATATATATATAGATGCCCAATGCAACCCTGTGGGTGTCTCCAAAGAGCTTGACATATTTAAAATGGCTTTCACACTGTCACCAAAATGAGCAATAATGCCCTCTAGTGAAATTAAATGGATGCACGGTGATCAAAGCTCTCTGTCCTGTTTAGTGGGTATGTCTCAGGCACACCAGGCGTCTGTGGGAAGTTTGCTGTGAATGGCCCATGGGAAGGGTCCATGGAGAATGTGTTGCTTGTGGAGAGGCTACATTCCTTTGACATTTACTGCTAATTAAAAGCTGATGGGCCAAATTCTGAACTTATGTTATGCATGGCTCCTGGGCCATGTGTTTCATGCCTGTAGAAACAGTGCATCACACAAGAAATGAAAAAAATATATATATCAGGTGTTTGGAGTGATTGACAGAGAGCATTTAATCTCTTTTTTTTTTTTTTGAGGATGAAATTAGTATCAGAGGTTGTTTTCTTTGATGTCACCATGGATAACAATGGGCACCATCCTTCTAGATGTCTCCTGTTTCCCACCACAATGAGCCATTATTAGTCATGAAAAATAAATTCCTTACAGAAAATTAACTAAAGCATTATTGTAAAGGAACTGCCTTTGTCTTACCACAAAAATGCCAGGCCTGACTTCCTAAAAGACATTACTCTGTGCGCTGCTCTTTATAGATGCGCAACCAATCTCATGCCAAGCCCCAAAGGCTTAATTCAGGCAACTCTAATAGCTTCAGTGTGTGACTACTGGTAAAACCAGGACTTGCTCTAGAAGAGCTTCTCAATTATTAGATCCAGAGAAGGGTGGTACTTGGTGAGTTTGAAGATAGAGTGGGTGGTCCCTGCCTAATCCAACTCCGCCATGATTAAGAACACTCTCTATCCCACCGGAACATGGCTACATTTGTTACAAGTTAATAAAAATGGATCGAAGTGCAGCTCTGCTGGAGAACCAGCAGATTGTAGTGTCACTCAGTGTGTGCCATCTTGGACAAAAGAAGCCTAAAGGAGAGACTTAAAGTAGCCACAGAAAACAATGTTTTATTGGGAAGTAAAAAGCAAGGATTGCCGGGTTCAGAGCAAGGCCATCACAGCATTGAGAAATGAAAGGGATTAAGATGTCCCAGAGGCCTAATGCAAGAGGCCAGGGGGCCTAACACATGATCCTGTATACCAAAAAAGCCTTGAATTTCTTCTCTAAATAATTAGCAACTTTTCAGTTTTAAATAACATTTCAGTTGCAAATAACAGTCATCATGACAATGACTTCAGGCAAAGGAGCAATCTCAGCATGCCAGACCCAAAGTTTCTAACATTTCACCAACTTTTAGAAACTGAGGTATGTCAAAGAATTTTGACTGTGTATTTTCTCTTCCTGATTAGTTTATCTATATGCAGAGCTTTAGTTTGTAAAGCTGTATTATAAGTATTCTAGAGGTGCACAATGACACAAATTCATGGCTCAAACCATTTAAGGCCTCATAAAAAAACTAAGAACAACAGCCAAGTGAGCATCATTTACTGTATTTACTGTAGCTACAGTAACAAACTTTACTGTAAACACCCAGTGCCAGGTGAATATGTACTGCCGTTTGCTTCTTTCTTAGAGAGACAGAGTATTTGTGGAAACTTCAAGCCAATTTTTCAGCCTTCCTGGTTTGGCATGCATGTGTGTACCTTACTGCTGCACAGAGTATGCTTCAGCAGGTGTGTCTTGGGCTACACACACATTCCAAGGGCGACTGGAAGAGGCTGGCTGATGCTATCATATGTCTACTGGAAACTACAGGCCCTGGACTCCACAAATGTCAGCAAGGTTCCTGGTGGCTAGGCTGGCAGCATCATTTGGCATAAGGCTGACTTTCCTTCATACTCTGTCTGACTGCTCACCTCACTACCTCTGCCTCAATCTGGAAGGTCCTCATACACTAAGGTAAAGTTAAGTACACAAAATTTTGTTTATTGAAGACTAGTTTTTTCTGCTTTACTCCTGATATAGATATCTCTCTGTTTTTCATATCTCTGATTTACCAGTGGCGCTTTTCCACTCCGTGGTATGACTCTGCTTGGCACGACTCGGTTTGCGTTTTCACTGCAGTATAGTACTGCTTGAAGTGGGCGGGATTATACATGTCGCGGCCAAGAGCTGAGTGACCTCCTAAAAAACGTTTTCATTTCGCGTCGCCGCATCAAGCTCTCGCTGGATCCGCTCCTCAGCTATCAATGATAGGAACATCTGTATTTCCTCAATAAACCACGAAACATAAATTTTTTGATTGTTTAAAAAAGGTGCGTTCGTTCAAAACAGTTGCGTTCATTTCAAAAAACAGTTGCGTCCGATACTACGCTGGCTGTGCTGATTTAAATCTAGCGGGTCTGGTGTCTTGTATCGCAAGTTCAAGGACGTAGTGAGGTAGTGACGATTCTCTCCGGCCAATCAGTGATCAGCAAGGTTTACACGTCACATTTACGGTAACGGTATGGCGCACTGGGAACCTCAGCCGAGGTGGTACTGAAAAAAGTACCAGGTACCAGGTAGCCTACTGTACCCAGTGGAAAACAACCCAAAAGTGAGCCGTACCGTGGCGTACCTTGCAGTGGAAAAGCACCACAAATGGTCAAGCATTTCCATTTAGATAGGATCTCAAAGATTTTCTCAACACAATAACACAACAATGTTCACACTGTATTTTTGGAACTGCTGTATGTTTGCATCATCAGCATGTTCATCTACTCACCTTCATGTCGTTCCAAACCTATATGACTTACTTTTGTGGAACACAATAGACGATATTGTGAAGAATGTTGGTAACCAAGCAAATTTGACTTCCATGGTATGGACACTGAGACTTTTCTCAGAATTTATTTTTTTATGTTCCATGGTAGAACAAAAGACATGAGGGTGAGTAAAGGATCATAGAATGTTCATGCTATGTGAACTTTTCTTGTATGTTTTCTTTAAGGTATAGCTCAGGGTGAGCAGGGGAATGTACATACAGCATACCTGCATTTTTTTTTAAAGTTATGGCTTGTTGGCATCCTGCAATGTGACGAGTTGTTCATGGACCAGTCAGTTCATTCCTTCTGCCCTGGACCTCACACTCCTCAGACACTGAGCACCTGTACTGCTGTGGAGGACTATTTGTTTTTCCTCTCCAATAGTGTACGACTTCACACACAACATGCTGGGGCAGCAGGCATTCTACCAGCAGCAGTGCACTCCAGGGTATCTTGGGGAGGTTTGACCTCTTCAGGTCAGGTCAGGAATTAAATGTGTTTCCTGGGTTCTTCTCTTAACCCTAATTTTCTATTCTCGTTTGCTTGTATTTCCCCCCTAAATATAAACTAAAGGACATAAACAAAGCTGAATGATCATGAGGTGGTCGCTCGTGCGACACAGTGTGAATTTGTATGCAAGTCATATGCATAAAGCCATAGTATCCCTGACACATTCCCCTAGCCCTGCAGATTCTTTCCTTACAGTCTCTCAGTCAGGGTCAATCCCATTTCACTTCCAGTCATTCAGTGGCTGAATGTGAAACTGAATTGGAGCTGGACCCAAGCCCATAGAGTAAATAGGGGAAATGCACAACCTCCTCTCACAGTCCTACAGGCACAGCAACACTCACCCCACAGATTACCAATAGTATTGCTGTCCCATCCTATCACCAAACAAAACAGAAGAATCTTATCATGGTCCCCATGTGTTGTACCTTGTATCATAATGATTTCTTAAATGTTTTTAGTAAAATTTATTGTCAGAGCACCAATACTCACAACTTCTGTATTTGTGATCTTGGCGAGTAACTCTGTTAGGTTGTCTCCCCACAGTGAGCGGTTAGTGCTGTTAAGCTGGAGGCCACAGATAGCTGCTGCCACGCTTCCCGTTGCAATCATGGATGGAGGGTGCATGGCAAAGTTGAAATCTGAGGAAAGAGCAAACCACGCATTAAGATTTGTCTCGCTCTGAGTTCATAAAAATATACTTTATCAGACGTTTCTACAATATTTTTTATATTTATATACTTTTTATATTTTTATACAGTATTATATTTATAGTTATATGAAATATTATGAAATGTATACAAAATAAACACTTAAAAATAAAGCCCTTTCCATTAGGTCTGAGCACAGTCCTTTGCTAATGACTGCAGCCCAGGATAATGAGGGTTCACTTGGCTTGAAAAAAATCTGAAAAGCATCCCCACCCCCATCCCTCTCCTCCAGTCACCCTTTGCAGATCGGCCCCTTTTCTTCCAGCTCCTAAGTAAATCATGTGCTCCCTGAAAAAAAGCCCTATAGCCTTCGGAAAGGATGGAATAAAGAGCCACAGTCCCTCTGCCAGTGCTCACTGCTGTAGGTCCTTTTTCCACGTGTGGTCACAGGCGTACATCTCAAAGACCAATAACCTTGTTAGCTTTCTCACTGTCATTCATAATGCAAATAAGACAGCTTGTGAATGGGTCTGAAGCCAAAAAAGACGACTGACTGTGAGAGGAGGAGAAAGAAAGAGGAAAAGAGAAAGAAACAAACAGCTTATGCTGTCTGCCCCCTGCCTCTTTGATTTCTGTATTTCTTCTTTTTCTACAACTCCCCCTCTCCCTTTTTCAGACTGTTTTTCAACACTTTTTTTTTCTTTCAGACACATACCCCTAAGGTTGAATGGCACACATGCTCTAGCTTTGTTGTTACAACAGCTCTGGATTTGTATCAGATTTGTTGCTATCTTTTAGCATATTAATTGAGTGTGGCCACTGATGGACCCGGGTCTAGTGAGCAAGAAAGTGTGGCTTTATTGTCTGAAACCATCACCTCATCTCATCCAATTGAGAGATGCAACATCAAGCCCTCTCTGTGGATTCCAATTCAACCTGACAGCCAGCACAAAAGATGAGTTTTGGGGGAGGGTGTTGTTGGGTTTTAGACAGCAGGGGCGGCTGAGGGGGGCACTAAACATCGTTCTTTAGTCAGTGTCCAGACCTTTGCAAGGTTTTGGCAGAAGAAAATACCCTCCTACCCACCTCATTCCCCCCATGCCATTCCTCTGATGCAGGGCCACCTCTGGGCTCATGGTCCCACACTCCCTGGCAGTTTTTGCATTACCATATTACCATATTGCCATATTCAATTGCAAAGCAAACGGAGTGTGATGGCTCTAAGGGTGATTTTTCTTCTCTTTTCTTTTTAGGAAAAAAAATCAAAGCCGTGGGGCCTTTGATAACTGACGAGCATGCCTTCATTGCTCCTCATTCAACAACATTCAAAGCCAGCCATTTTCTCATTTTGCAGCTCTGTGTTGACAAATAAATGAACTTATTATACACTCTTCCCTTTGTAGTTGATTCCGGGCCAGAGAAAGTTTTATTAAAAGAAGTTCTGGTCAAGCGGAAGAAGACAAAACCAACCACATTGCAACTCTTTGGGTCTTTTGCAGCAGGGAGAAAAAAAGCATACAGTGGAAATTGGGAGCCCACACACATTTTGTGTGCTGTGTGTGTTTTGATATGTTTTTTCACACTCTAGACAAGACAAGTTTGTCGAGGGAACAAGAGTATGCGCGTGCTAGCGGCAGAGCTGGATGCTCTGGTTCATGAGAGTGGTAAGGGAAGAATGGCTGTATTCTACACGCCTTCATTGATATTCATGCAGAGGATAAACAGTGTATGTAGCTGAGTGGGGACGCCTGTGATGGAAGGCTCCTAGTACGCGGTGGCTGGCTGGCCTGGTATACCAGCCTCTCACCCCCTTCAATGGACCATTCTCCTGCCCTCGCCACACTGCATCCCCAGACCTGTGCCAACACAGCAAGCTCCTTGGTGGGTGCAATGTGCTGTATATGCATTTAACTTGTAAATTAATTAAGCGTCCGGAAAGTTGAGGAACAGCCAAAGAAGCCGCTGATTTCAGGGGCAATAAATCAAGTGCCAGACACACATGCAGATGCACAGGTTTGCGTTAACAGAAAGTCTTGTTTCAAGCAGCCATGTTTGACCTGACTGATAAAGATCAAACATAAACATGAATTTGGCATCACAGTTTAACACTCAGTCAAATGGAAAGTCAGGCAAAGCATGTGAGTTAAGATCTTAAAGTCACAGAGTTAACAGAATAACAGAGTAAACCTGTAACACAAATATTCAACTAAATGCTAAAGGTTTGTAAAACCTACAACATAGAATATAAAAGGTCCTAATCTCCTAGGTATGTCGTGTCTCTTTAAACAATTCTCATTAAAATAATCGGATGTCTGGGACATTTATGTATTACTTCATAGAATTATATTACATTAACTCTCTATTGTCATTTTTTGAAAATGGTCCAATCTGCCACAAATCTTCAACAAGTAATTTCATCATCAGAAGTGGCATGTTGGTTTGCCCTGTCAAACCATAAGAAAAAAAGAAGAATGAATTAAAAACAGGAACCCTCTTTGACTGTTAAAATCCTGTAACAACTTGTTTCAGTCTTGCTCCAGTGCAGAGTCTTGAGCAACAGCAGTCAGGCCGGTGTGGGAGGAAACAGAGCCTCTTGAATGAGAAATGACATGAATTGGTAGATTTAATTTTCAGCCCTACTGAACCCTCCACCAGTCACTAGTTGTTTCTCCGATATGTAAACATCTGAAGAGCGGCAAGACTATCGAATATGATAGTGTTTCTCATGTATGTTCCTATACATCTACAAACAATCTAAGATGGATAAGTAAAGGGTGTTAAACAGTAAGAATGAGGTATAATCACTTTTAATGAGCTTGCTCCTGTGCAGGCCTTCTACAGACTGCCCTCCGGAGAAAGGTTTTATTGGGTGCTCCTTCTGCACTGACCCTTACATGCCTCTGCATATGAAATGGAGGGTTGTTCCTTTTGTCTCCTTTCTTGCAGTCTCTAGCTGAGCCTTCCAGTCATTTGCATATCTCTGAAAGGCCCCTCAATATTATTAATTAATACTGAACTGGTCTACTCTGCCTGACCAAATCTCGCAGAGTGATCTGAACGGAACTGTTTTATCAAAAGATAAGAAACAATAAAAAATAGTCTTTCCACACTCTTCTCTGCATGTCTCAGAAAAGAAGGGGACACGGAATTCTCTGCAAATAAAGCAAACTGTACAGAAGAAAGAAAAGCAGCAGTCAAGGCATCTGCTCAGCAATTAAAATCTTTTGGATACTCCTTGGATCCCTGCTGTTAAACTAGTAACTAGATTGTGTATATAACAACAGGGGAATGTTTGTCTAGTTTCTGAATTTTTCCAGCATCTAAAAACCAAGTTATACAGCTAAATTTTTCATATTATCCCAGTTATCATCAGTGCCCATCCTGTCAAGCACAAGAGATTCTTATCCAGTTTTCATGGATCATGTTCATGTCAGGGCAGTTGCCCAAACCAACAGGAGAATCAAAAGCTCCATGTTTAAAGACCAGCCAGCTCCTCCTACTAATCCATCTCCCCTCATATCCCACTTTTCCAAAGTCAGAGTCATTCCTGAGGTTCCTGGGGAGCTGAGCAACCCCAGGGAGGAAGAGAAAAGCCTAAGGGAACAAGGGTGGTGCACTGGATCCCATTACCACCTATGGTGATGTTGGGTGCAGGCTTGGCTGGGAGAACCAGCCCCACAGAGACTCCTGATTATGGGAAAGTTGTCATGCCCTGGAGCATCTGGGAGGCGTGAGAAGAGGGGATAAGATATGAAAACATGACATGCTTCACTATTTGGCTCGGCTATAGAACAATACACTTCTCGCGTTTTTCACCCTCCTCTCATCTCCATGTTTGATCTCCTAAAGGTGGTCCTCCTCTAAGAGCAGGAATGGTCTAACCACTGGCTCACCAGCACACAGGAATGTCCTTAACTATACAACTACCCTTTGAAGTGTCACTGCATTCAGGCCTAGCCACTGATATGCCCGCCAAACATACCAGGCAAGCACATAAGGCTTCCAGAGAAATTCTCTCCATTACACATCGCTATTTCAGTCCACATAGTTTCTCATGAATGTAATGAGACGGCATCTGATAATTTGCCTGCAACGAGAACCTGAATAAAGCTGCCATAGATACTAAACCCACAGAAGTCGGCTTTAATTTCATGTTTTGCAAAGAAAAAAACTTAGATGTTTTGCAACACATCACTTATTGAAGTGATGATGCAAGACATCAATACCAACTTGACTACAGCCATGGCCAAACGTTTTGACAGTGACACAAATTTTGTGTTTTGCAAAGTTTGCTGCTTAAGCTGTTGTGGTGTTCATTCACATTGTTTCTAGATTATTGGGTAGAGTGATCAGATGCATAAGCTTCATTGGCCAAAAATGTTACTTTTCACAAATAAACTAAATTTCACCGTTTTTTGATCCTGACACAAAATGACCAGCTAACATTAATTGACTAATCATATCAGCAGCACATGTGAAAGTGTGAAAGAGTACTAGTCAGGTAATATCACTATTATACTAATTAGATTGTAAGAGCAGGCTGATTGCTATAAAAGGAGGGAAGAAACGCTTCCAATCATTGTGTTCTTTTTAGCAATGGTTAGCTCCGTGTGCAGCCATCATCATTTTGCATCAAAATGGCCTCACATGCAAGGAAATTATATTGCAAAATATTGCACCTGAAAGAACCATTTATCGGATCATCAAGAACTTCAAGGAGAGAGGTTCGACTGGAGTGGATAAGTCTTCAGGACATCCCAGAGTGTCCAGCAAGCGTCAGGACCATCTCCTCCTGAGGAGTCAGCTACAGAATCGTGTCTCCAGCAGTGCAGAGCTTGCTCAGGAATGGCAGCAGATTGGTGTGAGAGCATCTGCACTCACAGTGAGGACAAGACTTTTGGACAACGCCCTGGTGTCAAGAAGGGCAGCAAAGAAGCCACTTCTCTCCAAGAAAAATGTAGAGGACAGACTGAAATTCTGCAGGAAGTACAAGGATTGGACAGCAGAAGACTGGAGCAAAGTTATTTTCTCTGATGAAGCTCCCTTCCAACTGTTTTGGACATCTGGAAATCGATTGGTTAGAGAGGCAGACTCGTAACCCAAAGGTTGTGGGTAAGAGTCTTGGTACCGGCAGGGATTGTAGGCGGGGGGAGTGAATGTTCAGCGCTCTCTCCCACCTTCAGTGCCACGACTGAGATGCCCTTGAGCAAGGCACCGAACCCCCAACTGCCCCCTCGGCGCCGCAACAAAAATTGGCTGCCCACTGCTCCGGGTGGTGTGTTCACGGTGTGTGTGAGCACTTTGGATGGGATAAATGCAGAGCACTAATTCTGAGTATGGGTCACCATACTTAGCCACATGTCATGTCACACTTTTTCACAAAGTTATTGTACAAATGTACGTGAGAGAATATTCGCTTTAAAACAGCACTACACAAATTAGCAGTTAAACATTCTTTGGAGGGAATTATTTATTTATAAACATCTATTGAATACACTACCTGTTGCACAAAGGGCGATGAAAGTCTGCACATGTTTACGGATCAGGTCCAGCTTATCCTCAGGCAGCGGAAGTTTCCTCATAATGTGCTCAATAAAGTCATTGGGAGTGACAGCAGCCAGATTCCACTTCAATTTGCCCAGAACAACCAGCTCCCATTCCTTTAAAAGAAGGTTTGAGGAAAGAAGCAAAATCATTATAGATTCAAACCTAAATAATTTGTGTGATCTCAATCAATTAACAGTACCTGAGGTATTCAGATCTTAAGGTTTGTTTAACTGGAATGACAAATTGCATCTTCTCAAGTGGCTTCATGTTTCTATATGTTTTTCTTCACTACACTGTTAAGACACTGAATGCTGGGGCTAATGTTCTTTATCAACCATTTGGACAAAAGGTCTAAAAAAAAGATTTACTGGAGATAAGGTACTAAATGTGTTCAAACACTGCTGTTACTCATCTGAATGTTTATGTAAAAAATTTAAGCCAGTTATGATTGCACAAAATCTAGCATCAGCAAAGCTCCTCCAGGACATGGTTTGGTCTTGGCTACGCAAAGATACAAGCTGAAATCCTAAAAGCTATAAGGCTGAATGCAGGCACACTTGAGTTGAAAAACGGGTCACTCAGATTGCCCAGTCACTTCACAGAGACTGTGCAGCATCGGATGCTTTCCTCCTTAGCACAGAAGTGTAATAGTGAGTGTGTTTTATAGCGATATGTCAAGTCAAAAGAGGTCTGAGTACACATAGTTAAATGTTGGATCTGTCATTAGCCCATTTGAACCACAAACACGTTAATTTGAAACCTTATTATATATGTAAAAGTCTTGTAATTAGATTGAGCTGTAACCTCAGTGGAATAAACAAGATCCAATAATGACCATGAATGTAACTGTACAACACTGCTGATGACACTTTTCGTCTTTTGGGGGCACTCTTGATGCATAACATGAACTTACTTTGACCTAAACCGGAGTGACAAATGTAAATATAAGATGCCAAGTCATTTGGCTTCGGTCAACAAAAAGACAGCATCCTTCAAATAACCACTCCCCCTTCCTGTTTGAAGTGGGGTGAGTAACAGGGGAGCAAGTGACTAACTGGGGAAAACTTGCACTCGTTGGGGCAGTCCTTATGACTGAGTGCCTCGCTCAGATGGAGGTGGTTTTTCTCCACAAGTAAACCACATGCACTTTAGTCATAAGATGGCCCAGTATGGTTGCCATTAACTTCTGAGACATACAGTATAGGCATTTACAACTGCTCTAAAGCACCCACAAAGGATTAAGTGGAACGTATACCCCTGCAACACTCTTAAGTGAGAAGGAATACAATGGCAGCAATTCGATGATGCATTATTTCTCCACTTCCTCTCTTTGCTGGATTTCACTGGTGAGTCACACAAAAGTACAAACAGCTACACATTCTTGTCAGGTTCCTTTCTCAGGGGAGGTTTCTGATGTGAACACGAAGCCTGATGACATGTTGGAGCCACATTCGCTCAATAAAAACCATTGACTCCTGGTACACCAAGAGAGGTATGATGGAATGTAAACTATTTGCAGAGGCGTCCTCCAAAAGAAAACCAATTACATGCTAATGTGAAAATGAGCCTTTGCATTCTAACTGATCTGTGAAGTTTGGGCAGTAAAAAGTAGTAAGCATTATCAGTTCGGTGTGTGTTGCTGTGTTCTTAAAAAGATATATCAACTCAAAATTAATATTTTCTCACCCTTTTTTTTTTAATAACAACACATCCATGGGGTCCAATCATTGTTGTTTTGGACCCCATTGACTTTGATTATATGGACAAACATTCTTAAAATATCTTCTGAATAAGAACGAAAGTCAGTCAGATTTGGAGTGAAATGAGGTTGAGTAGATGTTGACTTTTGATATTTTCATTTTTGGTTGAACTGTCCTATTTAACTGAAGAACAATTTTGGCAACTACTGAAAGTTCAACACTACATAAGATGTTAGCAAATGACTGTGGACCTGTACTGTCCAACTCATTCTTTGGTCATATTGTATGCAGGCTGTTGAACCTTTACGAGGCCATAAATGACCACAAATACCAGTTTTAAGTCACTAAATTTTTTTTTTCTGTCAACTATCAACTCAGCAGTCCAGTGTCACATCACAAGTGCACTGAGGCCAGCCCTAAAACTCACTGACACTCTTGCACAGAGCCTTGATGCAGGAACCCACTTCCTCCTTTTGAGCCCTCCAGTCGTACCTCCAGGCTCTCACTGTGGTTTAATTTACAAGAACCTCTTGCCAGCTAACGAGGACAAAACTTAAGGTTTGACTGTGACAGCTGATCTTCGGCTTCCTGCATCTGTTGGACTTCGAAGACCAGCCGAAGCTCCAACGACCACAAAGATATAACAATAGGCCAGGCTGAGTGGGGAAAAAAATGAGGTTGCCCACAACAGTAATTTGCAGAGGACTCATAAATAAAATTATTTTTATCTTTGGCCTGAGCTGCTAGAGAACTGCCCATTTCCGCCAGAAAGAGACTGATGAGTCAGTAGTCAAGAACTGAGGAAAAACCAAGTGCAGGTCTAACATATTCAAAAGTTTTCATGCCACATTGTACTGTATTTCCCCTTGACACTGAGTAATGAAAATTTACTAGCATATTTTGCCTTTGCTTCTTCAGAATTTCTTTCAAGACATGATATATAAATATGCATACAGTTAACCTGTGCATATATAGAGTACAACAGGGTTAAAGGCGCCCCTGGGTAAAGGGCGCCTTTGATATTATTTTCATCTAAACCACTAGATGGCACAAAAACATGGCGTAGCACTTTCCAAAACATCCGCTTTTCAAGATGCATATGTATTTTTGTCTGATCCTTGACGCGATCGTGCACAGCAGCGCAAAGTTGATTCTTTGCTTATTTGATCTAATATTTTATGCTTTTTAAAATGTTGTAGATTTAAGTAGCAAATGAGAATCGCTAAAATTAATGCATATATTTTGAGACAAATGTCTTCTTTATGATTTTCAGTTTTAAGATAAAGCAACAGTTTTTAAACAACAAACTAACATGTAAAAATATGGTATTTGGGGTAAAAAAGCGCCCCTGCTGTTGGGGCTAAAGGCGCACAGTAATTAACATGATAATTAATAGATGGCCGACATTTCCATTTGTTAACATCACATGGTTAGATTCAGATAGTAAATATCATATATTATGTTGGACGTCCATATTAGAGATAATCACCATGTTTAGAATGAAACCATCTTATTTAAAAGCATGATATTAATCATATCACATCATATAATAAAATATAATTTGTTGTTACTACTGTAAATATATATTCAATTATTATTGGATCTCCTTCAATACTTTCAGAATCTTTATTTTAAAACGATTTTGTTTCTGTATTATAAAATGTATTTTTTATATTAAAATATTTTAATGACAGTATATTTATTGAATTTTTAAGTAATTAATTCTTTTATTTTTAAAAATAAGCAGAAAATAGTATAAACTTTGCTAAAGTGATTATTTTGAACAAGTATTAACTTAGACATTTTTTTAAACATTATTTTAGCTGAAGTATTTGTATCAATACCGTGTGCCTTTTACCCCATGCTATGCCACACATGGGGTAAAAGGCCCCCCTTGCCACCTCATGTATTTATAAGATTTTTAAACAAAACAAACAACTTAAATGATTTATTTTCACACAAAATCTGTTGCACCATTAATGTTCAATACAACGTATTTATTTTCTTTGCAATTATACATTTTAGGTGCATGAATGACACATTTTTTTCTTAAGGTGGGCCTTTAGCCCTGTTGTACCTTTATATATATATATATATATATATATATATATATATATATATATGTGTGTGTGTGTGTGTGTGTGTGTGTGTGTGTGTGTGTGTGTGTGTGTGTGTGTATGAAAAGAAGCTGAATGATGATTAGCTAGTTAGACAATGGCAAGTAGCCGGTATCTTTCAATTGACAGAGTCTTAAAATCAATGGACTCCTGCAAGACTATCAATATTCACCCAATATATAAATACAGGTGGAACAAGACTTCAGCCCTGCAGCTATGGGTTGCATAGTTGCCACTAGATGGAGTAATAGCTCTGTCATGCATGGACTAAAACCCTTGAGTTGATATTTGAATGTTTGTGGAGAACATCCATCAGTCGGTAGAATATTTAGTCAAACAGAACCAAGTCTTTGCTGTAGACTACTTTTAACTCTTATGGCATTGATTTGTCAACATACACACTATGAAAAATTCCATCACAAATTAAAGTATACTAGTATCTGCATAACCTGAATTTTTATTTTAAGTGGTATGACTAGCCTACTAAACGATTTAGTGTACCTATAACAGCAGCATATACTGTAATGTAAACAAATAAACACTTAGCAATAGCAGGCCTATATATTGAGGAAAATTGTGAATAATGTGTGTAATCAATTTTCTGGCAGTCACTAGAGATAAGTTAGCAAGTTTCGGTATGCAAAGAGTTTATTTGGTGCTTACCAGCAGTTCCTGCGGTCTGATTGAGTTATCAGTGTAGATGCACAGCTTCTCTGCAGTTAATGGACGCGTCTCTTTCAATTTAGACGCAAGAAACATGCACACTGCGCCGAGCAACTGCAAGTTACATTTTCTTGTTGGTACCACCGCTAAAAATCGGTCCAAGTAGTTCATAGCCAGTGGAAAAACTTCTTCCTCGCATTTCTGTTCCTCGCAGACCTGGAAAGGGCAGGGCATAACTTAAGTTCAGAGGAAAAGATGCACGTGGCGCAACAAAATTAGTCTAATTTATAAGATTCGCAATGACTATATAGCCTATGCATCAAATAATTATGCCGATTAAACGAAATACGTAGTATTGACCATCAGATAACAGGTTGTAAATCTCCACGGTAACATTAGAGATTGATTCCAAAAAAGTGCAATTTCTATCTTGTCGTTGTTATAAATGTATACATTTAATGGATGAAAAGGGGACTCTAACATCTTTGTCAATAGACTCACATTCCTTTGGTTCATTCAGTAAGAAATGAATTCAAGTCACAATCGCCCGAGCCAAAAAACACCCATGCAACAGTACGGGATCTGTTTTTTTTAATTCGTCATATTTTCATAAAATATTTAAAAATATAAATAAATTGTCTAGGTCTACTATTCATACATCTAAATATTCACCAACCCTTTTCACATCATTCCCGACAATTGACAAGCAATCAAATCGATGTTTTATATGATTAAAACACGATTTTTTAAACGAAGTAGCAAGCGCTCTTAGAAGAGTGCGTCACCATCGGACCGAAATATTTTTTTCAAAAATTTTTATAAATTCTCCTGCTCGATTCACCTGACAATTTAAAACATGAAAATAAAGCTAAGGTCCTGCCCTAACGTTTTCAACATTCAGAGATTAGAAATATGAACGATTCTGACAAAAACCGAACTTAATTCCAAGGCAATAGACTTCGATCAGCATGGGTTAAGAAGCATTGCGGGCCCTCGCCCCTTCCGCAACCATATATTTTAAAAAATTGTACAAAATTATAGAAGCGTAATTCCCAATATATTCAACCATGAATATGTACCTTAAACGGTCATTTATCAAGTCATGCACATGTAAAGAGTTGTTATGATCATTTTGTTGCGATAAAGTTGTTGTGAAAGAAAAACCAACATGGCGATGGTTAGATGTAGCACAGCGGCAAGCATTGAAGTGCATACGTGTGCATGGAAATATTTATCCAAAAAATAAATAAATAACATTAAGCACGATTCTGTGCTCTGTGTTAACGGAACCGAAAACTTTAAGAAATATGCGCTTATGAACACTGACATATGTCGATATCTTCCATCCCCCTGCAAATCTAATCGTGAACTTGGTCCAAAATCAGCGTTTATGGCTGCAATAAAATAAATAGCACGACAAAATCGGATCTAACATTTCGGAAATATTAAGGAAGCTCCTTTACTTGCATTCCACAATGCTTACATGACAGAATAAAGGAGAAAACACTTTGCTAGACGTTTTGAAGATACGGTGTAAGCACGGAAATGATCGGTACAAACCTCCAACATCCAAGTTGCCACCATCCTCCGCATAAAGGGCTGAATATCTTTCTGAACGCATTTAAAATATGAACACTGGGGAAGAAACCTCTCTTCGATGGTCAGCAAGCTTTGTAGTACCCTGTCATCATAAAGAAGATTCGGGTCAGGACGCGCTCTTATAATGGTGTCCATCTCGAGACAAAGCAGTTCCATGATTGTTACAGTCCTTTTCGATCTCAAATAAGCCTACAAACAGTCAAATACAATGGTTGCGAAATGTCAAAAAGAGCAGAAATGACTTCTCAGGCACATAAAACCAGTCTACAAGGCTGTCCAGGTTAGTCCTGATCCTTTTGCAAACTTTTCCCCACTAGTCTCTTTCTCTGCTCTGCTCCTCTCGCTGCAACATTTGAGGTCTGCAGATGTAAGGCTGTGACGCAAGCCTCATCTTATTATTGGTCAGACGCAACATGCTAGGTCTTCCTCTTCTTTTCCAGCCCTCTTGCTCTGGTTATCAATAGCCCCCACAAGAAGTTCAAGAACTGCAATATTGGCTGATACATTTATGGATCATGCAAGATATTGATCCTTAGTCAACTCACCCATTATTGCCCAACTATTTTAACGACGCTGGGTAAACATAGCCTAAATATAAACACAGTGCACCCAACGCAACACTCAACTTATATATAGTAGCCTATCTTAAAGTGTTTCAAAAAAGTGGTTTGGGTTTTTTATGATGTTATTTCGTATCAAATAATATGCATATCCTAGTTGATAGTTGTGCCAAGCAGACATTTGCGAAAATTAGACCAATAAACGTTCAAAACCCTTTCTTTTTGACTTTAAGGACACTAAAACGCCACATCGTCATCACAAAGTCGAAATAGAGCTACATGAAGCTGCAACGCCTGTGGTCAACGAGATAGCTTTCTAGGAAATGCAGCGAAAGCATGAAGCAACGCTCGCTCGTCAGAGATAGCAGCTGAATGATAGTTATTCTCTTGAGCTGCTCCCAGTGTATTATATAAAGCATTATTATCGTTTCTATTTAGGATCAAAAAGCCAAGCCTCAAAAGGAGATGTGAGCGTTCCAAAATTGTGATCTGCTATGCAGGTGACGGATTTCAACATGCATATCGCACAAACTCATTCAGAAAGTCACCATAGCAGAAAATGTGTCAAAGCAGTTCAACATTTCGTATAATAAGGTGAATATAGCGTTAGTGTGTCTTCAAAGACCTTCTAGAGAACATCTATAGTGAGTTATTGATCACGGTGCATCTCGAGGTTCTCCAGCCTCTAACAGTGATTCTGAACTCAACATACTACAGCTATGTGCTTTTGCAACAGTTGCTTCGTTTCAACACTTTTAGCTAAATGTGATAGGACATGTCTCTTTAAAACCTTTTTTCTCGCTGTAGATTGTTTCCTCAACCCCCCCCCCCCCTCTTCCTTTTATCAATTTGCATAGCCAATAGTTCTTCTGCGCGCGTCTGAGGCTTTCGGATTGTTACTGGGCAGACTTTGTCTGTGGAAATTCACCTTCTAAAGTGCCAGGAAGAACCTAATCTATTTTGCCGATCACCTGATGAACGTTGCTACGTCTCAAAGTCTGCCGCGTGCAGATGCCATAAATAAATTTATACAAATGTAGCAGAGCTACAGCAAGATCTGCAGCCCTCAGAGTGATGCTCTGAGAAACTCAAAGATATTTTAATTATAAAGACCTTATCCTATAAGATAAAGTGATACAGTGATTACAATTTATGCTTAAAGGGCAAAAAAAGTAATAAAAATACATTCTATTATTTTCAAAGTTAGTCTGCTCATAAGTCTATATTTTTATTATATTACTTAACCCATATGAATTTATATTAACAGAGCATGCAAAAATGATTTCTTTCAACCACCGCATGGAATTTATGGATAATTAAGCAATTCCAATTACTCAAATGCTGAAACATCTAGTAATTTCATTTCCTTGTTAAAACATGCGCGTTATTTAAACTGCAGTGTTACTCGCACGCAGCCGACACGTGAAATTTCGGTAATGCAGGGGCATCATGAGAGGGTTTCAGACATCAAATGCCGCATAATGGCTTCAAACAATGGAGACGACAAGTCACAATAACATCAAGGATGCATCCTTTTTCTTTTTAACGATATAAAGCTTTCCTTTTCTGGCGCAATTAAACTTTTATGGGTGGATATCATTCAAAAGTTATTTTTAAAGAAAACAATAACTAATAAATTACTCAAATATTCATAATTAGAACGTTTTTATTTATTTTTATTTTTTTATTTTTTAACGTACCTGTTTAAACAAACGTCACATGAAAGTTGCTTTTATTAGATTTTTTTTCTTATTAGCATAAAATACACATTATATACATTTATAAAATATATAAATATTCCTCTCTGTCAGCAACGTTTTGACTCCCCCATTAAGTGACGTGATCAAACCTTCAAAATCAACGCCTAGTTTCCTTTTAGCTCATTTCAAGACACTCAAGAAAAAAAAAAAAAAAAAAAAAAAGATATCATATATATGTTTATATATTTATTATTATTGTTTTGTTATATGTTTATATTTTTATTATTATTTTTTTGTCTTCATCGGGATATATCGATCTCTGTAAACAAACAGTCTTAAACAAAAAGACACGACAGAACATCACACAGCCCCTCTCAAAGAAACGTCAAAAAAGTTAACTCCGGTCTGATTCTAATGCCTGTCTGTGGTTCACGCCTCTATATTCTAACCTGACCATGCTGTTTTTTCGCGGAATAATGACGTCACACAAACGTAGCTCTTACTGGGCTAAGCAGCTCATGCTGTTTCCCGGATGCCTGCAATTAACGCGATATCCGTCAAGACGCACCCAAAGAAAGTTTGCTAGACCCTCTAAATATTATAGCTGATTTTACATTTAAGTTTTTCACACATTACCCTATGTACTTTCTTCCATGGAAACTCAAAGAGCTTAAGTTTTAGGTTTCCATAAATCAAGGAAGTCTTTATGTATGGTCATTATCACACAGTAAGACAAAGCAAACTCTAAAATAATGACAGTTCCTCTTAAATTTAAGGTGTAATGATAAGATTAAATATGTATCTCTGATTATATAAAAGAAACAAGATATTCATTTAAACACAGACATAGCATCACAGTTGTATGAATAATAAGAAAAACTAATGTTGAGACACAAATGTTTGCTCATTTACAGTCATCTCTTCATTTATATCAGTCTTAAGCATTACAGCAATAATTTACTGCTCTAAACAAATACTTCCTTCAAGTGAAAACATTGTTGCAAAAAAAGCCACTATTACTAAGAAATTATTCTAGATTAGTAGAAATATTTTTTCTAAAAGAATATGTCTGCAAAACCAAATAAATTGATTTAAAAAATAATGTACAAGCCACAACTAAATTATTAATTTTTTTATAAAAAAATATTTTAAGAGGAAGATCTTTCTGTAAACATGTTTTAAAACATGTTTATTATTTTCAAACATAAATGATTAAAACAACCTTTGTGCTAACTAATGTTACAAATATAATTTTACACTTTTGTATTGTACTATATTATTTACAAAAATATTCTCCACCTTCAGTTAATTCAGTTTTATTTCATTTCAGTATTTTTTTATTTGTTTATTTTTTTACTTACAATTACAAACAATTCTTTATTTGCATTATTGTTTAATTCTGCTTAATTGAACAGCTAAACAAGAAAGGGAGAAAACATTTTTTTAAGGTTCTTCATCATAAATCACAATTTTGTATATTATTAAATTACTACAAATATTATCAAATTTCTTATTTCTCTGAACAAAGTAAATTTATTTGCTGGAGAATCATATATTTTTGAATGAATGAATAGTACCACTGAATAGGCTTGTATGTTTATAAAATACATGCATTTGTAACATAAATCATCAAGCAGTAAATGTCTTTACCATTAACAACAAAAATGAAAGATAAATTTAGTTAAAAGGCACACAAAGAGAATAACAAAATAACAGATTTCTCACAGTTATAATGTTGTGGTTGAGCAACTGCAGATGTCCTTACTGAATAAAAACAAGAACACTTAGGCATCACAAAAAAATATTTGATATGCTTCATTTATTGACATAGTTTACGATTATTGTAAATGGCAACTACTGATTGAAACTGCTGTTGATAAAAATAAAAGAGTGAAAATTTCTCCATCTTTGTTTGTACAAAAAAAATTTAAGAGTTTACACAGAACTGAATATATATAATCTCTCTTTCTTTCATCCAACTATGAGAAAGAAACAAATCTCTCCATTAAATTGTCAACATGTCATTTATTTATCTTACCTCAATATGATGATTCTCGATTATTTCCTCTACATGACTTTTTATTACCTATTAATTTGCTTGGCTAAATTATCTGATCTGTAAAATGTTTTATGCTGCCTAACACACTCATTAGGATCCAAGAGCCTCACAAACTCATTATTTTAATCAAAATGAATAAAGTCTTATTGTTGACTGGAAGTGTCTTTGTTTAGTCAAATAAAGGTATGTGTCCAAAAGTTAATAACAGTTAAAGAGATGCAGAGGAATTAAGCAATGATGACACACTGGTGGAGACGTTGTAACAGTGCTTCTAAATTTTATCTTATTTACTAGCACAAACCCACAACAGGTGCAACAGATCTTAGGAAATAACTGTATAGAGCAGCAGTCACAAAATAGCTTCAGGCATATCTCCTATTAGAAAAAAAGAAAGACTTCTTTGCTTCACTTAAAAAAATTACTGGAGGAATCTATGTTATTTTTACCCCATCATCATTTCAGACATCAAAAACCCAACCTGGACAGTGTGATGACAGACATTTTCTTCAGACATAGTCTGTCTAGTCTAAATTGACAATGTAGATCCCTGTCAAAAGCTCCCTGACTGCATAACAGCATTCATACTCCCAACCCCCGAATCCTTATATAAACATCATAGACAACCGTCAAAACGGGGGCTCACTGTGCACCAAGACCCTTCTCCCCGTAAGTGCATGCAAATATTATTGTTTCCAAGATACCTCTTACAGGTACTGTCTTTTCTTTAACACACCAGTACATTTTATGTTGGACAGCACAGCTACTGCTGTCTTCCTCTCCTCTGTGCCTCTCATATCACAAGCCCTTGAGTTTGTCACTCACGCAACAGCTGCTGGCTGATACTTTACCATTCCAGTGCCCATTTTTCCCTCTCCCTCTGAGCAAAGAACCCACACAGAGAAACAAAAGCCTTGTTGGAGAATGCAAGGACATTTCGGGGGCAGGTTATGTCCCTCAAGACTTCGTCAGCACAAAAAATGCCATCCAGACTTTGCATGGCTGACTCTTCCATTACTGGGAAAACATCCTGAGAAGTTCCACCTGGGAGCAAAGCATACTTCAGCTTTGTCAACAATGTAGCAGTCGAGATCAAATACGCTTTGAGAAGAAACTGCTTTTCTCTCCTCTATCTTTAAACCAACTTGAAACTATAGTAACTTCTGTGTTTTGCACTGAATATTGTTGCTTTTTCTATCAGTTGAAAAGCACCTGCAGCAAACTAGTGTGCCAGACTTCTTACTGCACTGATCCAAATGCAAGCTTTGCAGTTCTGTTTCAATTGTGTGGGTTCCTGTCATGTTCTCCTGCAATCCCACACTCACACCTGCACTGTATGCACAAGGTATGGTATCTTGAGGTAGGTTTGCACCTTGGTTGCCCTAGTCACCTAGTTGTGTTCTTGGATAAGGACATGGGGGTCCCTGGCAAAATCAGGTGGGGTTAAAGCATAGATGTGAGAGAGATCATCTGCAAATTCTCACGTTCAACATACTTCAGGTGTCACCTCATTTAGGGTTTTCAGTAGTAGTGCTAACCATATATAGCCTAAAAACACTTCTGAATTTATACTTACTGAATGAGAGCGATATAAAAGTAAAAAAAAAAAAAATAATTGTTACACATTCACTTTAAAGGATAATTCTTCCCAAAATTACAGTTCTGTCATCATTTACTCATTTCTCATGTTTTTCTAAACCTTACTGACTTTCTTTCTTCTGTGTAACACAAAGAAAATATTTTGAAGACTCTGCTGTTGACTCTTTTCCATGCAATTACATTGAATTGGGGAATGAACATTTTAAGTTCAAAAATGACAAAAAAAGCATCATAAAAGTGCTTGATGCTACTCATGCGGCATATACAAAGTCTTCTGGAGTTTTATGATAGCTTTATGTAAGAAGCAGAACAAAATATATGTTATTTTTCACTTTATTCAAATATATTACATTTTAAGGGCATCAATGGGATCGTTCACCCAAAAATGAAAATTCTGTCATTAGTTACTTACCCTCATGTCGTTCCAAACCTGTAAGACCTTCGTTCATCTTCAGAATTGTAAAATTTTTTATGAAATCCGTAGCTTTCTGACCCTGCTTAAACTATTTTTTATGAAATCCGTGAGCTTTCTGCAAATCATACTTGGTGTGAACCCTGGGGTTGATAAAAGTTGTGGGAGTGTCACTAAAAGTTAATGCCTATAGTTGGAATATCCCTACACCAAACCCAATTTCAACTGGAAAAAACAAATATGCTATTTTAACTTCCTTATGCGGATTTGAGCTGTTTTGTTGAACAGTAGTTTCACGGGGTTCGTAAGGTATTTATTATGTTATTTTAATTTCGTTTTGCTGTTTTTAACATAAGTGCAATGCCGTATCGTGTGAGCTACCGAGTAAACCTACTCCTGCAAAAACTTTGTGTGCAGGCGATTTTGGCGATTTGTATGCATAAGTATATTTTTTGTGTTTTGCAGAAATGTAGGTAGAGGCACGTATTTCCAATGAGCCTATGTTGAAAATACCTTAATTTCTTATGGATTTGGAACGACATAAGGATGAGTAATTAATGACAGAATTTTCATTTTTGGGTGAACTATCCCTTTAATAATTATGTAGTGGTGTCCAATTGATGTATAAAAATGTATTTGTTTGATTCATTTTCAATCTTTTGATTTGAAGCTGATGTAATGATTTGGTCGTAACAGTTTATCAGTGAATAATGACTTAAATTTTGATCTGTTCATCACTCAAAACCTTTATATGATCTTAGAAGACTTGTAACGTAATTCACAAATTATATGGACTAAAAGTGACTCTTTGTTTTATGGAGGGGGCAAAAGATACAGATTTGGAATAACATGAGGGGGAGTAAATTAATCTTTTTTGGGGTGAACTTCACCTTTAATATAACTAAAGGATCTTAAAGGTTCAGCGATAGGCCCCGCATTCAGGCCTCTAGCCCTCCAGCAAGGGGTATTACAAATCAAACAGCCCTCCATCACAATTACCCTACCACACATGAATTCACAGTATAGCCCCACGCTTGAGTCAGGCTGCAATAATCTGATCCTTTTGGGAAATTCTAGTGTCGGGTGTAATTTACGATCCATATCTTTCAAGTTCCCCCTGCCCCGCTGCTGCCATCAAACCCCGGGAGCCACCATGTGTGTGTTTGCAACATGTGTCGCTTGCTATCTCGCTCGCTGAGGCACACAAAGGTAAAGGGAAGCTTAACATCCTGGGAAAATCTCAAACAGAGTGAAATTACCTTGATCCAAAGATTCCTGCCGCATACCAGCTCAATGAACCCATAACACACCACAGTAGAACAGCTGAGAGAGATAAAGGGCAGTACAGAGCTCGACATAGTAAAATAAAAGAATGAAATATTGAAATAAATATAAAGGTTTTCGAGTATTGTAAAAACCATATTCTTGACCAGATCTCCCAAAACAGGAACCATGAAGAGAATTGATCAACGTGAGATGTCAATGGTGATCCAGCCGCACCTCCCTGCAGGACAGACCCATGATTCTGTTTGGGTTTATTTAAGAAGGGTGGAGGTTGTTTTGGCTGTGATGCTATTGTGTGAACTTAATACTGAGGGGAAATTTTCAGGGATTTGTGGAATTGCACCTTTTAAATGTCAGACACAATATTGTTGGATGTTGCATTCTTTTAGTTGGGCGAGTCTGAATCTCCTGGGTTTCAATTCTGCACTTTGTAAACTTGGGCTTTATGATACTGGTTGTTCACACCTTGTTAACCTACAATGAACCTGAGTTCTCGTCACACTTCCGAGGTAAATAGAAGACTTTGTGACACATTCTTTGCCTCCACTCCCTAAAACCAAAGATAAATCTGGACCAATGAAAGTGTTATCAGTCTTAGAAATTAATCTGTGTAAGGAAAGAGGCTTTCAAATTTTTTATTTATTTAAATAATTTTATTTAAAATGCACGCCAATAACAGATGATCATGCACTGGCTTAGGAGTAGGGGAAAAAATGAAAATAATTTAAAAAAATAAGCATTTATGACAATTCTTGACATTCTTTGAGTAACAGTGCAAACAAGGAAATGTGCTCCAAAGAAAAGTTATTGAGAACAAAAATGATATTAAATTGATTACTGGATAAATAAAGAAAGGGTTTGTTTCCTTAAGTTGCCATGCAACTTGACAAAACATTTCAAAGCTCTGAGTCACTACATTTGCTGCGGCATATTCACTTATCTGAATAATGCATTGATAAAATTAAATCTATTTAATCAGGCCATGGCAGTCAAACATTCATGAGGCAACAGCTCCTATAGAAAGATTTAAAAGTGACAGCACACTTATGGTCATAAGCCAAAAATCAGAAATGTGGCGTGATGGATTGCTCTGCGCTGAGCAGAAAATGAAAACGATAAAACAAACTGAGAGCAGAGCAAACTAGGTTTTCAAGTCATTTAGAGAAAAGCAGTTTCTCTAGCTGAATGCACCTGTTTGCCGAGTGCCACTTTGTGAAAAATTATCAGCTCTATCATAACCTCAACATCTTACTGAGCTCCCGCATGGCAAAATACATGACTCTGTAAACAAGAAATATATTCTTACATATTCTCTCATAATGGTGAGAATCTTGTGTTTAAAATGAGTACAACACACAGAAATAAACACACAACTGTCTGAAAGCCACTTTATCAGATCTGAGTGGTTCTATTCTAGATTTTAACTGTTTGTTGTGTCCAAGTCATTTTAGATATTTATCAAATGATACCTCTATTTAAAGGGATTCGGTTCTGATTTTCCCTTTTCCGTTTCCTGTAGGTCTCTCCCTTTCCTTCGTGTTGCCGAAAGCAGATGCAGATGTAGAGTGTGTTCTACATGGGATGCTCACACCTGCTTAAACTTCATGAAACTGACTCTTCATAACTGAAATATTTAACAATAATTTTCACCTCGACCATCAGGCTTTGCAATACAAAAAAAAAATATATATATATATTTTACAAATATGTATAAAAAAAGATTTTATATTATTAAAATAGTCCCAAATGCTTACATGATTTTCATAAAGAAGAACATTCATAGTTTCAGAATTTATTTTAGGAAATTCTAAAGATTTTGCTGATTCAATAAAACCCAAATTTGTTACAAAATCATATGTGCATGTCCATTCATTGCTACCTGCATTAATTTTCATTCAGTTTACTATAGTAAATATGCTTAGGATATATAGAAATGATACAATCATGCATCACTGCATGATAATGCAACAAAGAAGCACTTTCATTCACAATATGTATTTTGTAACTTTAATGCACCCTTAAGAGTTCCTGATTTGAGGTGACAATGCAAAAGAGTTGAACAAAGTTTACTTTATGCAAATAAGCAGCAACATGATGCATCGATTACCAGTAAGCGTGCTTTCTGTGATCCACCTCCTGATAAAGTAGAAATGTCTACTAGCAACTAATAATACCGCAATGTGACAACCTCCATTAATACATCTTAAGTGTCACAAAACAGTAAGCTTATATAATACATAAATGTTTTTTTTTTTGTTTGTTTTGTTTTTTTTCACATGTTGTTGTGAAGTGTTTGGAGAGTTTTTACTGAGCGTTTACAATCATGTGTCACAGCATGGTCATGCAACCAAAGAATCACCTTCTTATTCATATTTCATGTCTCATTTCATATATTTTGCTAGAATCATTCTTATCATTACAAACATTCCTGCTGGTTTTCAAGTCAGATATTAGCATGTTAAAGGAACAATATGTAAGATTTTTGTCTTAATATCCCAAAAAACTAGAACAGTGTTATATATTTTGCTGACTTGTGTACTTACATTATCCCAAATGTTTCAAAGAATGTTTAAATCCAGAGAAATAAGAAGTGACATGGACCGGGTCCATAGTGTCATTGTGTCGCCTGCCAATGATGTCATAACCCCTCGATTTCCGTTGTTGTGTGTTTTAATAGACCGGTAACAACCGCACAGAGTAACATTATAACAGAACTTTCAAATGTATCTAGAATGATAAAACAGTGCTGCTTTTTTCCCCCACATACGCACGACCGAAAGGAATGGAAGCGATCGACTGTGGCATAATAAACCAATGCAAAACTGGCTGCTTTCGAGCCATGTGTCGCGATCGTTCAGCGGCCTCGTTTCGCTTCGACAGCTTTCAGCCTCACCCTGCTTCATTCTACTAAGTTAATAAATCAATTGCTCATTCATGAACATGATTTCTGCCTGAGTCCCGTCGGATTGCATCGGCTGTGTGGATTCAGTCACAGCGTCATCAAACTACGCCTTTGTTTCTTTGTATTTTGAATACGCGCCCTCTAGCGGCGAAAAATTACATATTGTGCCTTTAAATTTAATTTTGTAACCACAAATGATAAAAATTGCTTCATTGTCTCAGAAAACATCTTGATCCCTGTTTTAAATTTTCCATTTCTCTGCACGGGACTGATTCTTAACTTTCTGCCCTTCTCCTGTCTACATTTAGGGTAGAGAAAGCCATTCATTATCCATTACCTCTGGAATTCCTCCACATAGTTGAGAAGCCAGTCCACATCACAGGCCGGCACTCACCTTTCAATCACTCCTCTGCCCTAATCATGTTAGCTCGTTCATAATCGCATTGCAATTACTGACAGGAGTGTGACCCTTGCTTTCTGCACTCCCAATCTAATACATGTGTTTCACCGAAGACAGAGGGATGCTTTGTGTCGGAGATACAGGGGGACAAGGGGGGAAAGGAAAGAAAACAACACTGACATGCTGTGTCATGCAAAGGCTATAAAAAAGGATGCAGCCTTTTTCCTGAATCATTCCAGAGACGAGAGCACTATTTTTAGTGGGGGGAGTGTAAACAGCGGCAGTAGCTGGAACCAGACCTGGAATCGTCTCCCCAACAAGGGCTTCAGGGGTCCGAATGCCCTGTTTCTCAACCTTCCCCCCTTCCTTTCTCTTTTTTTCCTTTTCCCCCTATCCCCTTCATCTCTCTGTCTCTCTCCAGGAAGGTAATCTCCATTACCCTCCCTCCATGCTGTTTCAGAATTCAGAACTGTCCACTTCAATCTGGGGGTGTGAATGGTAAGAAGCCATTCAATGAGGGAAGAGAAACTCTGCTGGGGATGTGGGATGGAAATGCCACCCCCCCCCGCTAATTTCTCTAGGATTCTACTTCCACTCTCTGGAGCTTCACAGCATGTCAAGGGTCAGCCCCCCCAGACCTCCTGACTGATGGTCAACCCCCCTGACTTCCCCAGAGCTCTCCATGAGAATGCCAGAAAGGGAGAATGGACAACAAGTTTCTAATAAACTGGGGAGGGACCAATCTGGACCCCAGTGCTCGGCCATAAAAGATGGCTTGGAGAGACTAAAAGACCTTTAAAGTGACAGCTCCTTGAACGCTGCTTAGCTTGAGTGGTTCAGGAAGTTTTCTGACAGTGAATAGAAGCAGTTATGAACAGACGAGCCATGGAGAAAGGCAGTGCGGTGACGGCAGTAAAGCTACCTCTGAATTCCTACGCAGGGCCTGGGAGCATGGGAATGCATTACGGGCTACAGCAGTCATGCCACCAGAGCCTGAATCGGTCGCCCTTAGTCAAGCCTTCATGTGCACAATAGTAGGATTGAGTCTGGGGTCCATAAACGAGGTCAGAGGGAGGAAATATTTAGTTCTAGAAAACAGAGCGGTTCTTTAAACTCCTGTCACATGCTCCATCAAAACAATCATCTAGGTAATGCTGTTACATGTATCCAATTAGCGAAATTGAGACAGGGATAGTTACATCGCTGACCTGACCCTGTGAGAAGCCAAGACAAACAAGCATGCCAAAATCCTTTTGTGATGAACTTGGTCTAAAGTGTATTGGACCCAACTGACTTGCATTGTGTGGACAAAACATTTTAAGTATCGTCTTTTATGTTTCGTAGCAGAAAGTCATACAGGTATGGAGTGAAGTCTTTGAGTGAACTATCCATTTAAGAACTCAAACAAACCAAGGATAAACTGCATCCTAGAATGCTATCAGGAGAGCAATGTTGGTGGTTGCAGCAAGCATGTAGACCATCTTCATTGCCAAGCTGTAATTATACCCAATAACACCTTTAACACAAGCAGGTTGTTGTTGTCGTCTCTCAGGGTGTGAGGTCAAGCATTTCCTGTGTCTATGAATGGTCGCCATCATTGGAATTGTCATGCTGTGGCTGCTGCCCTCCCCTCCTTCATTCATTGAAGAGTCATATAAAGTTTGGCATCTCTTTTCCCCTCCCTTCTTCTTGCTTTAATAGACCCACGCTTGCGTTTACAGTACACGCCATTCATTGAACCTTGAGTGGAGCTTCATAAGAGAAATTAAAGTGCAAGCACATGAGTGGCCCTCAGCTTGACCACAAAATTCACCTAAACAGTGGCAATGTTGTGTTTAGGACACCACTGACTTTCATTGTATGGACTCTTCAAAGTATCTTTGAGTTGAGGTTGAGTAAAAGATGACAGAATTTTTGGTGAAGTATTCCTATCCCTATTTCAAACCGTGATGCCAGGCATGGTGGGCTGGGGGAGTGTGAATCAGTAGTGTACCAACAGGTTTGGCTTCCACACCCTGTAGGAAAATAAATACTCCATAATGACTGCTTATTAAAACATGAAACGTGGGTATGACCGAAAGTGTGCATTCCATAGGAAATCCATAACAAGCAAATACATGTTCTCTCATCTGCCGTGACATTTCAAACACTCAGGGGAGAGATTAACTACATATTTACAGTAGGTCAGTGACCGCAATGAAAGATGGCAGAGTAACAATGTCCCTCCAAGCAAATTAACAGATTGTCATCTTCCTAGCAGGCAATGTGCGTAAACTATAACCAGGATATGATTAATTGAAAAGCATAATGTTGTTGAGGAAGAACCACAGACAGATGACGAAGACGGTCTAAAAGAAAAAAAAAATAGATGATAAATATCACAAAAGAAAACATATTTTGTGCTGAGAGGTATTTTTAAAACGTATTTTGTAATTTAAAAGAATTCTACCAATGGAAAAGTCTAAGACAGCAGTGTTCATCTTTCCTTTAGGAAAGAAGAAAAGGCTTGTTAGCCCCCCTTGATAGCCCCCCCATGCACGCCCACCCACTCGCTGCTCTCAGACTCTGTCCTGGGCCCTGTAGTCTGCTGTGATATAGATTAGGTTTCAGCTCTGAACTTGCACTAGCATTGCCAGAATGACAGGGGTGGAAATTTCGAAGAAAAGAAAGGACAAGAGGTAGAAAAAAAGAACAGGAAGAAAGGGGTGTTTTAAATGCTGAGTAGAGGAGTTTGGTTATTATTGGAAAAAATCTAAGAGGTCATTCATGAGCCTGAGCCAAGCTATGAGGAAACTGCTCTCGTGTCTCAAACAGTTGGGGGATCTGGCCAAGTCCTACTTCAGCTGTTGTTCCAGGCCTTGAATTTATCACAGAGGCATTTCCCCCAGAAATCAAGAGACTCTCAGAGGCCAGGCGATCTGTCCCATGTCCTCTCAACATCCAAACTGCATGAAAAAGGATGCTGTTTGGAGGAATTCCTCCATTTAAAACAACAATAATAAAGCAAGACAAACAATATGACAACAACTTTGTGCTAAATCTACATCCCAAAGCAGATCTTGTGAAAACTTTAACTTTGGTGTAGCGCACCCTCAAGCTATTTCACATACTTTTCCCGCCCCGCCCACTAAAATTCCTCACCTTTAAAAAAAAAATACCTTTCAGAGTGGGGGGAGCTCTGTATTTGACATTTGAGGGGTTAATGATTATGAGAACCAAAAAAAATGTCTTTCCAGGTTTCTGCCATCTGTCAGTTTTATGGACAGCCAAGAAGGAAATTGGGTCTTTGGGTTGTTTGGCCCGAGGAATAATGAGCCACTGAAAATGATTGTTATAGATGACCCCTCAGCGCCGTCCTCATATGGACCAAATCCAGCTGCACTCTGCAAGCTTCAAACAATCAGGGATAAATCAATTGGATGTTATGAGGAGAAAGAGGGAGTCAGGCTGTGAGCAAGCTAATGACATCCGCTGTGCAATGGAATGGAGGTGCTGGGAACGCTTTCCTGAGCCGTGTGTCAGCTACGAGGGCTTAAGCTACCTTGGCTGCCTGCACACGATTATCAGGGCTGGTGCTCAGCCCCCTTTCAGCACATGAGGCTTGAGGGGTATGTATGTTTTGTGCCGTATGAGGGGGAATGAATGTTCCTCAGACAAAACAGCAGATTACATGGTGGGAAGGAAGCAAGTCTCGTGAGACGGATTCCACGAGGTGTTAAACATATAGCATGCACAACAAATTCACATTTTGATGTAAAAGTTACATAAATATTCCTTGTCCTTGTAGTGTGTGGCATGGTTCAACTATGGTTGCTGTAAAATAATAAAAGATATGATTATGACACACATCGCACAATAAAAGAGAGTTGCATTCTCTTAGGAATGATAAGAAACTCTGGAATGCTTGTGCAAGGTGTCAGTTTGTCCTGAAGCACTGATGCAAATCAGTCCCCCGAGGTGTTCCGAAACAGATCAATCTATCCTTGAGAAATGATTCGCAATAAGCTTGGCATGCGCATTCATTCCAAAGCCATGTGACACATCTCTTGTGAATCTTCTCATTAAATGAGCATACTGAATACCACATTTATGCATTGGAAATTCTAGCAACCAACAAAGAGAGGTTTAGCATTATATAGACACAATTAGCATTGTGTACTTAATGCTAGCTATACATACAAGTACTGTCCGACACTATTTATAGCTGCTGCGTTATTCTGCTGTATGTCATAACACTTGTGACAACAGATGTTGCTGAATGAAAGTGAAAGCTCAGGGCCAGAGTTTTAAGTGACATCTGTGAGCCCTCCCGCTACATCATGCTAACACAGAGGCCCTTTGCCCTAGGACAGGAAGTGCGGGCTGCAGCCGCTGCATTACCGGCATTTCTCACAGCAGCCTGAGTTATGATGTGCCACCATCATCTGCTGCGTCCCAACAGCTGCCGGGACAGTTGTTGAGCAGTGGCGTTAGCGCAATTAAAATGGCCGGTAAGGCTCACTTTTCTTGAGAGTGTGTGTGCAAGTTTTGGCAAACCAGTTTTGGCAGTTTTGATGTTTGCGATGTGATATACTTACCCAACAATAGCATTAATGACAGCAGGAATAATGTGAAGATTAGGCAATAGGAGAGCTCTGCATCTGCCAAAGCCTTTAAGAGTACAGCAGAAAAGACCTTCACCCGTTTCGGCCTCATTTCTCCTATCCAGCAGGAACTGGGGACAGAAGGAAAAGAGAGAAGAGGAGGTGGGTTGTGGAGGGGGCTGCTTAGCACAAAGAAGAAGCCTGGATTAAGTCATGAGTAGCAAACGACATAGGTTGGATTTTTAACGGGTGAGATCACATCCTCTTTCCTCAGTGGCTGAGAGACTCATCCTCGGTCGGACAGCCGAGTGTTCGGCATGCCAAATGGGACATCCATTATTGGGACAGCAGCATGCGGTCACACACACACATTAGCACATGCATGCACACATTAAAGTTAACAGTTTCAAATGCAAATTATCATGCAAACATACAGCACCACCTCACACGCAACAAAGTTGCAATCAATGGGAAGTTGCATGCAAACGTACTACTATACAGCCATCAGTCAAATCTACAACACATGCGCGCCTGAGCAGTAAGCACAAAGGGACAAGCAAGTAGAGTGTTTCTGAGCATGTGTGCGGGTAAGTAGCATGGGAGGGCCGCAGGGTTACATAACTGTGCTACAGCGGGGCCCCCTTGTTCTCTTCCATATGGGGGCACCAAAGGTTTTGCGAGACCCTAGCGTGGAAGGAGCTAGCATAGGCATTCATTACAGCACTGGAAGAGCCTATACATTTGATGTAAATCCAGATGGCAGATTTGTAGTCAGGTTTGGGCCTTTGAAAGCTCACATCGTGCTTCCAAAACCAGTTTGGAAGTAGCTCAGTTTGGTGCTCAAATTGACAAATGGAGGTCCTCGTTAACACCACGTGATACACCAGGCTAAGGCACTCCCTCCCTGCTGATTTCAGAACTATCCTTGACCCTCCAATAGAGGGGTAAAGAGGATACGATGCTCGAGATGGAGCACAGATGGAGATATTCTCTGTTTACAGGCTCAACACTATAAGGAAATCTAAGACAAGGAGAGAGGGAAAGATAGAGGAGAAGAAGAAAAAACGACCTCGTTGTGTTGTGGGAATTCCTTCCTAAAATATTTCCTGTATGTCTTCAGCCGGGTTGCCTGTTTTTGCCCCCCCCTTCCAATTCTTTCCCTCTGCAGACTGCCTTTCACTTTGGGGGGCCCTCAGAACCCTTCAGCCGAGTGGGGAGCTTTCAGGGTACCCTGATGGATGCTAATGGGGGACTCTTTCAGATCATTTTACAGGGCTGGGCTTTGATCTGCCGGCTGGCTTGCTCTCCACAGGCTGGATATCCAGAGAACATGCAAATCCCCCCCCTCCCCCCCAACACACACACACACACACACACACACACACACAAAAACACCTGTGAAAAAACTCCAAGAGCAGAGAAGAGTCCACAGACACGAAAGAAAAAACAAAGGAAAGAGCAGAGGGAGAGTATGTCAAAAAGGCAGGGACTGAGAAAGAAAGAGAAAGAGCGAGATGCTTTAGGGGGGAGGGTGGTGGTCAGAGCCTGAGGCGGATGTGTCTGCGCTGTTGAGAATAAGGAAGGAAGAACTGGAAAAGAAAGTCCGGTGAGGGAACCTCGTCAGTAGCACGCAGCAGCCACACTTTGAATGGTGGTTAAGTGTGGGGACAGCTGGAGGCAGTTGATTGGCTAAGAGGCTATGGAACTCGTGCTTCCTGTGGCCAGCTGCTATACCCATGGCCCCAAGTGACAAGGGTTATAATTGATTACTATCTGGCAGTTCAGCAGAGTGTATAGAGTGCACAGAGCCGCTGAAGTACAGTACAGCTAGCTACACAGCAAAATGAAAGAGCAGTTTTTTTCCTCTCTCTCTCTCAATCTTTTTCCTTTAGTCTACTGCAGGCATGGCACAGCACGTGGCCTGATACGTCTAGCTTCCTACATTTGCCTTCTGTCTTGGTTCAGAAACGCATTCTGCATCCATCTTGAGATGAAAATGGACTGCATGTGAAAAGTACCTGACTTCAAAGCTATACATTTAGATGCACGGATTGCTTGCAGACGTTGCACGGCAAACCAGAGCCATTCGCCTGCGTTGCTGGAGACCTTCCTGTGAGCTCCATATTGCGAGGAAAGACATAAAGGACTCTTGTGCACTGGAGCCCAGCTCAAGTCCTAATTTGCTTTATTAGTTTCATTGCTTTATTAGATTCCATGCAAAGGGGAAGAGGGAGAAGAAATTATGTACATTTCTGAAATAAGAAGGATATTTTTGTAGCCTTTTGGAAGCAGAAAGCTGAGCCCCATCAAAGCCTCCTGGAAGACTGGCGTCGGATTGAGCTGCCATCCTTTGAGAAGGGAAGATAAGTCCTTTCTGTGGCTCTCAACCTTTCCTCCTCCTCCTCTCCTCCCCTTTTAGGTTTCTGTCTATGATGTCATGTTTTAGGGTTCTTTAAAGGAAGGAAGCATGAAGGCTTCTCTCTTCAGCACCTCTTTGTACTAATGAAAAAAACCTCCTCAGGACACATCCGCCCCTATGGCCTCGCGGCATCCAGGGGGCAGGAAACCGCTCCAGCCAGATGAAAAAGAGGAAGTGTGAGAGGAGAATCCTTGCTGGACCCGATCCACTCAGATGGAGCCTTCTCACTGTAACAGAGCCTGAATGGAGATGGGGATGAACTCTGGAGCCTGTCCAATAAATGCAGCACCCGTTGTGTTACAGACTTGTTTTTTGAGCCCTGAGCTTAGGTGATTTCTTCAGTTCTAACCTCATTACCAGAAACAGAATGAGCAATTTAACAATGCATGTAGCTAAAAGTTGCATGCAATGTCACTTTCTGTGTTTCTGTATGACTACGGGTAACAGGATGAAGACTGTTCACCTCAGTGGAAACAATTCTGAGTCATCTCTCTTAAGTTTCACACCCTTAAATCAAACTTCTCACTGGCCCACACTTACAAAAAAAAAACATAAAACCTGTTGCAGTGGCAATTAACAGTGTCAAGGATTTCAAATGCATTGTGGATATTTAAGCTGTGATTTAAGCTACAAGTTTGCATCGCAGTGCGTGGGGAGACAAAGTTCAAAGTTTGTCTTTCTGGAAACTAATAATCATATTTGAGATTCTGACAACTACAAAAACAACAACACTGAAAAATTCTCATGGTAAAATGTAAATTAAATAATTTAATATATACATCTATATAAACAAATAGTTTATATATATAAACAATTACTATATATATAACAAATTTGTGCATAAATAAATTAGTAATAAGCAGCAATCTAAGCACTTATTCACTATTGTCTGCCTTTTAGCCAATCAGGTAAGACTACAGGGCCTAATCAATATTAAATACAGGACACCAAATAATTAATATTCCGTAGCCAAACCAATTCAAGTGGCATATATATGAATCTTAGAGCAAGAGTGAATAGGGAAAGAAAGGGAAAAGTCATCCTCGTCATTGTTTGATTTGTTTAGTTCTCTTTTTTCCCTTCCTAAATCCCTTGCTCCATTTCCAAACAGTCTTGACTTAGTACAGTGTGAACGGGCTGGAAAAAGGCCTTTCCTGGAAGAAAGCAGGGAGACGTAGAGAAGAGAGCCTCATGATGACTACAGCATAAGCAGAAACATCAAGACAGCCTCCACCTCGGCTTTGGGCCCAAACTCCCAGATGTGTGTCATCCACTGGTTCCAACTGCAGCTGAAGGTAATTTTGCTGGAGAGAACCCAGGGAGGGAACACCCCGCTAATGTTGAGCCCCACAGACATAGCAGACAGAGCAAAACTCCCTCCTATCCTCAAAGACACTGTAGTCAGAGACAGGGACACTTCGTACCAGCAGAGGGAGAGTTACATGGATGAAATGGGAGCGATAGATGATGTGATGACAACTGTGATCTCTCTTCAGACACCAACTCCTGTTCCCACACTACTATGATAAAGCAAGACCATTGCTTACTTCCCCAAATGGTTTTGCAACATCAAGGTCTTGAGGTGCTGCTGCTTTCAAATGTGACATAAAAATGACGAAAGCGATAAGGACTTCTTCACATGCAGTTTTGCAGCATGCTTTACTGCACTGCTCTACCATATAGTTAGTGCATTATTGTTTTGGTTTGTCTAAGATTTTTCTTGTAGCTGGTGAGTTATGGGCCTCCTCTTGTGTCTGCTCTTAAGAGGCACCTAAAAATACCCAGTGAGGTAATGAGAAAGCCTCTGCAGTATTTACATTTTGGCGAGTTGGGTTTTCAGAACAGACTCTGCTGAGAGAGGTGAATCTGTGAGATGACTGAGAGGGAAAATTGTTAAATGCTCTACACAGAACTCTACTTAGATGGCTGGGGCTGAGATAAAAGACACAGACATTAAGAAATGGAGAAGAGGCCAAGGCAGAGCAGTCATATGGTGAAACACAGTCAAAAGGAAAGGAAAGAGAGAGCGAGAGAGGAAGGTGCGCAAGACAGGAAGACAGAGACAAACACGAGAGACAGAGGTCAAAAGAGACAGAGAGGATGAGAAAGACCATGGCCCTGTCTGAACACTGAAAATATCCTCTGTCCTCGTCTGCTCTCCTTCATGAGTGCTGATACATGTGAAGGCTGGAAAACAGAAAGCAAGATGGCGGCTGCTCAGCCTATACCAGTGCAGATATGCAGATATTTTCCACTACAACTGTCATTGACACAAATTGCCAAAACCTGAAACTTGCGCATATCATTTTCTTTCCTTAACAATATTAACTTAATGCAAGTATGCATTGCAAAATAAATAATATTTTTATTTAATTGCAATTATATGAAATAAATAAATATGAATAAATGAATAGTTCAGCCATAAAATTCTACTTGCATTCTAATTGGTTCATTTAATTCAGTGTTCCCAGCCAATAGGATGCACATATTCATTACGTTTACCTAAGACATATTTAATGAATGCTATGTCTGCGTGCTATGCGGGTCCTCATTTTAGCTCACCTTCTCCCCAGCACCACCTGTCTAGATCTGCTACGGGGGCTCTTCCTCTCTCAGCAGCATGTTTCCTTTTCATTTTATGATTTGAGAATTTAGCAGAAGCAAGTCTACTTGCTCTGCAGTAGCAGCAGTAGCATAGCAAGTCTAGCCTGCTAAGACCAAACCTATGCACATTCTGTTTACAGTAATAAAGATTTTACAATCTATTCCCAAAGTTGTCATGACAGAAATGATATAATGTATACAATTAGTTTGTAAATATATTTTACATATAACTGAAATGATATATCAATATATAAATAACTTAAATTAATAAAAAAAAAACAATATATAATAAATAGATTTAATTGTCTCAATTTCATTTTTATACCAAAATAAAGTGCTGGTTGAAAAACATTGGTCCTTTTTTTCAACTATTTTAGAATCAGCAGAAAAGAAAGTGATAAAACATGGTAAAGTGGTAATGTCAAGTATTTATCAGGTGAGAAATAATGACAAAGGCAGAAACAAGAAGCAAAGCAATAATGAAGGCAAGAAAGACTGAGATTAAATCATAGGAAGATGCCAAGTGTACTGTCTGTAGCAGACTAATTCAACTACAGTATCAAACTCTTATCAGACTTTAGATCGAATAAGCTTTGCTAGTTGCATGTTGTTGCACATAAATATTTGCTCTTTGCTTTGTTGCATCAAAACCAGTTTCTGTTGCTTACAATGTCATAAACAACCAACTGTAATGAAAACTTCCAGTCACTTTGAACTGCTGTCAGTGCAAGCGCTACATAAGAACATTTACAGGGAAGGCCATAAACCAAGAAAAGAGAGAGTGAGGCCAGATGAAAGTGGGCAGGGAGTGATGAACTGAGACAGACCCGGCGGAAAAGGGAGCTGTTAGGCCTTTCAGGTTGCTGTCCCTCCGGACCATGACGTTATCTAGAGATGAGTCTGTGATGGTTTCTCATTCCAGCCTAATGGCCAGAGGCTTCCAGATAATGAACAGGATGGACAGACTTCCAAACCTCCCTGGGTGTGCAAATTTATGAATGATTGGAATCACGGCTGAAGCACGTGGAAGGAAGTACCATGTTTGTCCTTGTCTGCTTGTCCTCCTCTCCCTTGTGACAGCAGCTAGTGCATTCCAGGGCCAGTCGCGTTTCCACTGTCACTTCCGGGGCTTGATCGTGCCTCGTTGGTGATTCCTCGGGGCCAATGGCCCGGGTTTTTTGGCCCGGCGAAAACCTTGGGCCAAAGCGGGCCAGCTGGGGCTAGAGCAGTGGTTATGATAAAAGGCGGAGTTTCTCCGCATCTGGAGAGAGTCAGCACTGCAGATCATTTCATAAAGCTAACAGCTTACACCAGCATTAAAAACTTTTTAAAATAAGTTGAGCTAAAAACTCACTTTCAGTCAGCAGCGAGTGTTTAAATAACTTGATCCGATGTGGATTATAATCAGTATACAAGGCAGAAATATTTATAAGTGATGCAAAAGACTATGCACACTAGGCATTAACGTTACCATAGTAAACATGGTAAATATGACCGCTGGAGAAATCAGACGTCAGCTTCTTATTCTCTATCACAATCGTGTATTTATTTAGTAACAATATTTTATCTGTCATAAGTCTCGTCTCGAGAGGTTTAGCTCCGCGTATGCATGTCTTTCAAAATATAATAATGGTATTGTGTTCAGGGAGCTATTTATAAAAAATATTTTAAATGATCATTCATTTTCAAAATGTGATGTATAGTAGGCTATTGTGACTTCAAATAAACAGAAACAGACTCGACTGAATAACAGTGACTTATTCATTATGTCTTCATAACATTGAAATATTTCTGTTGGGCGGGTTTTAGTAAAGCACAGCGGAGCTTCTGGCCCGACGGTGGAAACACAGCGCTATTTGGCCTCGGTGCTACAGGTCCGAGGCTATTAGCCTCGCCCGGCCCGTTTAAAGCCCTGGCTCGCACTGGCCCGACAGTGGAAAAGCGGCTATTGACACAACACACGTTTTATCTGTGGGAATGCCAACAGCAAGCAATATGCTACTGAGGTCAAACAAAGGCAAATATCAAACTCTCAGTAGTCTAAACACAAAACCAAAAGAAAGAGAACAAGGACCAACTACGCTAAATTAAAATCTACTGCCTATCAGGGCCTGCAAACTATCTTAACTGATTTTCCTCAAAGCTGGAAACAATTTGCAAGGTCTTGGGTGAGTAAAGTAATAGTGTAATACAGGCCTGATTAAGCTATTAAAGAGCTAGAGAGCGGAGTTACGTTATGTTTGAATGGAAGGGGCCCGAACACAACAAACCATAGATAAGCGGCTATTCACAAAGCATGTACTTGTACACATATGTTGGCAGATGAGCTTTAACGTGACATGCTGTAGCTCTACAAGAGCTGCAGATGATTCACATTCCCTCAGTCAAAATCATGTCAATCACTACCTCCCAACCTAAAAATAAGAAAAGAGGAGAAATGTTTAGGTCTTATCTGCAGGAAATAGCGTTTGATGAAATTACACTCCTGGGCCAGAGCTTGAAAGTGATGGCCGGGCCCCTGCACTCATTACTAAGTCCCCCGACGCCCGGCCTGCCCTTGATCCTCAGCCGGACCCGACGAGGAACGCGGAAGGTAGACCGTGGAGGGCCGACAGAGCTGGGTGGCCCTCGCTCTGGGACGTGTTCAACCATCAGTGTGGTATGTCGGTATGTACACTGGTTCTCCTGTGCCCATTCAGGGACCATGGGTTAGTCCTCAATGCCGGACAATCGCCACCCTGCCCGGAGGAACTCATCTTAGGGAGATATTAGCTAGGGAAGAAATAAAAATGATCCTTTCTGGACATATTTCAACGGTCTTGTTGAACAATTAAATGAACAATTAAATTAATTTCTGTTCCCCATGTTTGACTTTATGTGAAAAGATAAGGATTTATGCTCTGCGATCCCACTGCGAGTTCATTTCTGATCCAACTACGTACCAGTTAAAACGCCAACGTTAGGGATGGTTAGAGTTTTGAAAGCAATCATTTAATTTAATTTAACATTTACTGGTCTAAACTGCAATATCTTTTGTTATTTATTTTATTTTTGTTTTACAGCTATTACAGAACATGACAAAATTAGTGTTATTTTTACGTTTTTTAAAAGTTTTTTATAGTGTTTTACTTTTTTTGTTAATAGTTTTTTTTTTAGATTTTTATTTTTTTTTTTTGTTATATATTATAAAGTTAATAGTTATAGTAAAAGAATAGTAAATTTTTGATTGTTATTTTTTTCTCAAGTGTTTCACACAGCTGAAGAGTGTCAGACTCGACATGTGATCCTTAATTGATATTTTCATGAATAGAGTCACGCATGCATATGCTGGGGCTTTCCCCATTGGTAAACATAGAGACCCAATGTCATCAGCCCAGCACATCCCATAGGGCAGAGCTGCCGATCTATTTCCGATACTCGAGCGCTTCTCATACTCATGCATGGGACTCCGATTTGTGGTGGCACACAAAGCCCAGGAACACTTCACCTGAGAAAAAGTCCCCCACTCCCTCGCTCAGGGCGCTGAACCCTGGGACAGACTTGTGGTTAATGCCTGACAATTCCAGAGCAATAGAAACCTGGACTGACACTTCAAAAGCTCAAATCTCAGGTTGCTGTCTTCAACACATTCAAATGTCACACCTCAGCTGCTCGCCCATTGTGTGGAAGATACAAGATACTACATGCTCGTGGTTGGGAGATGTGCTTTCCACACGATCTCTTGTTTGATTCATTGACCAGAAGTTCTCACATGTTCTGCAAGTTTATTGAGAGGACTATTAATACGATAGAAACCCTGGGGACCTGCTGCGCTGTTTCCTTAATCCATAGAGACTCAGAAAAAGAAAGTCATCGATTCTTCCCACCACTTGCTCTGGGAATGAGCAGGCCTGTGCTTTCCCCTTCGCTAAACGGGATATTATTATTTTAACGTCCAATCGTGCCTTACCCACGCTAGACTATTTATGTGGCTGGGAGAGAGGACAGCAAGGGCCATTGGCAGTCTGGACTTGCAGAGGAGTCACCGCAGTAGCCATTTCTTCTCAGAGAAAGAGCCTCCTCTCTGGGGAAGCTGACTTTGACTTTGCTTCTTAACCTCTAGAAGGACTAGAATCATTGGAATAAGAGCACAATGGCCTTCCAATACAATGCTGCAGTAGAGGTGGGAGTTGCAGGTGAAAAGTACCATGACATAGCAAACATCAAGGTTATTTTCCAAATATGTGGTGAGGTAGTACGCTCTTAAAAATAAAGGCGCTTCAAAATGTTCTTCAGGCAATGCCATAGAAGAACCATTTTTGGTTCCACAAAGAACCATTCACTAAAAGGTTCTTATAGAACCATCTCTTTCTTACCTTTTTATAATATGAAGGACCTTCTTTCTCCACAAAGAACCTTTTGTGAAACAGAAAGGTTCTTCAGATGTTAAAGGTTCTTTATGGAACCATTTAGACAAAAAGGTTCTTCTATGACATCGTGAAGCACCTTTATTTTTAAGAGTGTTACTCTATAGAACTCTAAAAATTTCTTACCAAAAAGGTCTGAATATATTAAATAAATAAAAAAATTCAAGTCAGTATTCTATTCAGATGTATTTATAGCCCTGGAAATAACATGAAATTGCTAAAACTCACATGATAGGAGACCAGTTATGGTAATAAAATGCATTTTTTGCTTGCTAGGCCAGAGTAAATACATTGATCCTTTGTTTCCCATGATTGTGGTTCCTGTGTAAATAAATCATGAAATGCACATTTTCATGGTATATATGCTGCTTCAGTGCTCCATTTCTGCTTGGGGAAAAACATCCACATAAAAAATAAAAGATAAATTATGGATAAACCATGGATTTGAATTGGGACCACTAACTGGTGACCTCAGCTTTATTGCATAATAAACTTTAGTTTTATAAAGGCAAATTTAAGACTAATTAAGATCTTTTTAAGACCAAGTAAAGAAAATCTGAGGTTTAAATTAAAGGGAACACAATAAGTCAAAATGTTATCCTAATGTAAATGTCTATAGGGAACACACAATAAATTGTATTATCAACATTTCCAACCAATATCTATTACTTTTTAATTAATTGTAAAGAGAGAAAAAATAAGAAAAAATTTGCTAGACCATGCAGTAGAATATTTATATAACTTATATATTTACTGTACCTTCTGTCACACTGCAAAGAAATCACACTGTTTTTCCTCAGTATTTTGTCATCTTCTAGATAAATTTACTTGATAAGCAAAATGACAAGATAAGAAGTCTTGTTTTCTGTCAAACTGATCAAAACGAAGATAATTGGTTATTAAAGGGGCCATCGGACACCCATTTTTCACAAGTTGATATGATTCTTTAGGGTATTAATGAAAAGTCTATAACATACTTTGGTTAAAATTTCTCAATGGTAATGTAAAACAACAGCGTTTCTACCCTGTCAAAAACAGCTATTTTCGCAGTAAGCCGTTTCAGTGCATTTCCCTTTAAATGCTAATGAGCTCTGCTCACCCCACCCCTCTCCCTCCATGATGGTGATGTGCAGTTCTCTGAGAGACTGTTAACTTTAGCTGCTTTAATTGTGAAACTTGCTAACTAGCACATTATTAGGAAAGGAGATTTGCAAAATTCATAAAAAAAAAAAAACTCAATTCTTCTGGAGGTGAAGCTGGAACGCAAATGATTAGCGCGAAGATAGATGCAATTAGTTAGATCGGGGGCGCATTCCCTTCAAAACCAAAGTACTCCACTGCACCTTCAGCGGCTCAGATATCAGGAGTAAATGACGACTGCTATGTTCATTATTACATCCAACAACAAAACACCTCAATCGCTTAGGAGACATTCTTGTCTACATCTGCTCCAGCATTGAAACGTTGGCGGACTGATGACAGTTCACTCAGGGCGGGTCTAAGGTAAGACGGCCATGTCAATCAACAATCATGGGAGGGGCCTAGATCTGTGTGACGTCACACAGCCAAGAATCTAAGAGTGGCTTGATTTGAAAAAGAAGATATTATTTATCTGGATTTCAAAAAAAAAAAAAAACACTGGGTGGATTTTTATCATTATAGGGTGGTTGTGTACACACACTGCCAACACTGTTTTAAGTTAGATGTGTATGCACAGAGACATTTCAGTTCAAATGACATGTTTGAGTTAATTTTGAATAGATTGGAAATTTTAACTTTATTCAAAGGGAAAACAAGTTTTAATAGCTTATTAATAGATATTTGTTTTTGTTTTAAGCATAAAGTAATTTCATTTGGTCAAATTTTTCAAGAATTCATTCCTGTAAATATATCCTGATTTATGTATGTTTATATATTAGTATTAGAAAACAAAAACACTGATTTGATATTGATTAATGCAAGCAGCATTAAGTGCAATAACTTCATGAATTTAAGATTTTCTGCTCTGATGTATGACCTTTTTAAGATCTTAATTTGTTGAAGAGCGAATTAAGGCTTTTTAAGACCTGCAGAAACCCTGCTTTCATTGCATAAACAAAAACGGTTTAAACATTCTTAATTTTTCTTTGATCTACCCCTTCATTTCTCTCTAAAAGTAATCCGATTATGTGATCTACATTACATGTACCACTTTTGCCACCAACCACAGAACAGTTTGTGCCTTTAACAAACTACATTTAAATTAGCAGATAAACTGGTTTTATCCTGAAAACCACATCAGGAGCCATACTGACCAGAATGTCAGAATCGAGTTTACTTTGAACACGGATGAAAACGAGTCTTAATCAGCTCTGATATAACACATTGCAATACTGCACAGCCAGAGTCTTCCTTTGCTACTCTGCACTGAAAAACCTGTGGCACTGCACTGATCAGTGTAACCCACTGCATCTAAACAGGGTTACCACACAGGAACTGTGCGAAAATGCGCGCGTGTACGTCCACACTCTACAGAAGAATACGGAACAGAGCTGATGGCCAGCGGTGAGGACCGAGGCTTATTCCCAACTGTATCCCAACACATACACAAACAGACACACGCACACAGCTGAAGCAGAACTTCACATGTGTGTGTGCCTGTGTGTGTGAGAGAGCAGCAGCAGTTGCTCTGGCGATGTGGATGTGCCAGAAGTTCTCCCTCAGCCGGCTGTGGTGATCTGGTGCAGACCGTGCAACACGCAGGCAGATGTTTCCTTCATTGGGTCGTTGTGCACCACCAAACAGGGCGCTGTAAAACAATGTTTGTGTGCACGAGCTTGTATGTTTTCTATATGCATCAAGTTATCAAATCAGCAGTACACGGCCAACCAGACAATATTAATATAAGTCAATATTGTCCTGTCAAAACTCCACATGCCACACAAACAATAAAAACAACTTTGTTTTTATGCACATTTTGAAGTATTACATCAGAAACGAGTAACAGAAACACCAAATTAAAAAAAAAATAATTCGTTCACTTGAGGTGGTTTTTGACTTGTATGGAAAAGGGTTAATGCAAATAATAGCACATTTGCCGAATAAATTCATCCATGCGCATTAAAAAAGTCATGTGACTTTGCGCTAAAGTATGACATAACCTGATTAGCAGACCGATCTTGTTGCACAGCATCTAAAAATGTTATGGTCATTCTTAAATACCCAAGTAAAGTCTGTCATCGAAATATTTCTGTAGGCCTATAATTACCTCCTAGAACAACACATGCCACCCAAACAATAAAATTACTAATGTAAATTTTTGATAACAAAGGGTTTTTGATTTGATCAATACCTGTGTTTCCATAACCCTGTTTTTATGCGCATTTTGAAGTATCGCATCAGAATCATGTGATGGAAACGCCAAATTTCGGAAATAAACTCACAAACGTTTTTACGCTTGCTTGAGGTGGTTTTTGACTTGTGCGAAAAAGGAAAATTGCAAATAATAGGAGATGGAAAATCATATGCCGAATAAAGTTCTCCATGCGCAGCAAAATAGTCATATGACTTTGTGCCATGGGACGGCATAACCTGACTAGCAGACAGATCTTGTTGCACAGCTTCTCAAATGTTGTTATGGTTATTCTAAAATGCCTGAGCAAAGTCTTTCTGTATAATTGCCTCCCAGAATAACACGACTTCTTTTCCAAACAGCAGGCATCCACCTTGTGTTTTGTCCATTTTAGAGTAAAATCGAATAATTAATGAATATGATATAATGAAATACTGACTCATTTTTTACTCTTCAAAAGAAATATTCTATGACTAAGACAAAAACTATAAAAAATTAACACAGTACACTTATGTTAAACACAAGATACAGTAACTGTCATAATAAAATGGCTACTATGTTTTAACCAATCGTAAAAACCAAAAGAAGTTGCAACACATTTGTGACAAACTATTAAAAAAAAAAAAAAAAAAAGATCAGTTTGCTTTGCACACTAATGAGTGTTGCTAATTACATTGTACATTATGCATACTTGGGGTCTTGCGATGGGCAATGTAGGTGCACATCCTTGAACTCAGATATGGTTCAACATGGTGGCAAATAAGTCTTTTAAACAGGATGGCGCAATAATATCAGAGTTTATTACCTGGGTAAATCTTGTGGAACACTTGGAAAATTTCAACCAAGAAAAACTGCAGCTGGATCTCAAAATATCCCATATACCGTTTTAAACCCTTAAACCCTGTAGGGAAATCATGCCAATCCTATGAAGAACCTGGCGTTTTCTCTAGCGCATTTAATGGAAGAGGAAGTGATACAGGCTGGTCTCCAAAACTGACATTTAAAACAATACCAGCAATGACACAAAATCTAATGAGACAGATGGGTCCAATAAGCGGGAGATTGGGTGGCATGTCTGAACCGCAGGGAGAACTGACCGCAAGGAACGACGCGCTAAAGCGTTCCAGGAGAACATGTAGCTGGGTTGGAGAGGGCTTTTAGAAACTGTGGCTCCAGCACAGAGCTCAACTGGAGCTCAGCTGCAACCAGCAGCTGCACAGACCCGAGCCCAGGAACTGAAAAGAGTACAAGTGCAAATGTTCATGTCAAAAGTGTCAAGTCATTCTCACCAGAGGTTTCTCTTTCACATGCACACACATTCGCACATGCACACACACTCCATTCTACTAACTTTACAAATATTAATACAGACATTTATACACCAAAATACACCAAAAGACAACTATTAACGTGTTTATTCCCTAAATGCTTCAATATAAATTGCTGTTTTGCTTTACTTTAAAACTGTAGCTTGTCACACTATAACCGCTACTTGTTGGAAAAAATAACGTTACTGTAAAATGAGCTACTGTCATGCATGTAAGCTACTTTTAGTTAGCGACTTCTCAACACTGTCTTTAAGCAAAGACACACAACTTCAGAGTTCTAATGTGAACTCCTTGATTGGCAGATTAAAGGGGCACCATCTTTATTACAATCCAAACAAGTGACTCCAGTCCAAGCAAGAGTTTATACTGTTCTCATTGGCTTCCAGACAGAGGAACTGGCTAAGCGCTTTAAGCCATATGTTCCACTGTTCATAATTACCTCTGTGTCTATACCGAATTTATTTCATAAGGTTACAGACAACCTTTGCTTCAGGATCTACAGAGAATTATTGAATAAGAAAAGAGGCAAGAGTAAATGAAAGGTTTAGTAATGAATGGGATTTATAAATAGCATGGAAACCCCTCATGAAAACATTTACAGGAATTCAACTGTAATTCAGGTTTCAGTGGTTCAGCATGTTAAAGTATCAGATCATTTGTGATACCGAGAATCTTCACTGCTGTTGCTATTGGTACGATGGTCGGCCAATGTCTAGGTCAGAGTCTAAAGGTCAGTGATATAAAAAATGAAAATAAAAAAGGAAATAGTTTCCTTATAAAGTCAGATGTCAGATAAATGATAAAAACAGTATGTGTATATGTGTGTGTGTGTGTGTGTGTGTGTGTATATATAAATTTAGATATATATGTTTATATATATATATATATATATATATATAATATATATATATAAGATAAAAATTCAGAAAATAAGAGAAAATAAGTAGAATTTTAAAAACTAAATAATAAAACACACATAAGTAAAAAAATAAATAAATAAATAAAATCAAAATAAGAATTTTGTCTTTTGTCTTTAAATATTAAAAAAATAAATGAGTACATCCAGTACACCTTGACTCAGAAAAATAGCAAACATATGTAAATAAATCAATTCAAAATTATAAATAAATTCTGATTTTAAATATTTTAAAAATGAGTCAGTATATTCTTTACGCCTGAACTGTAAATATATTCAAGCACTGAACCTGAGCCAAGTCAAACATACCTAGCATTTTCTGAATGTGCAAGACATCTACTGTTGAAGGAGATATTAAAAGGCTGCAACATCAGAATCTAAACTACCACAACAAAAAAATATATGCAGACCTGAGGTTCACAGCTTGTGCAATGAACAACTGAAAGAGCCATTGTCAGCATCACACCACTCCTGGTAAGACGTGTCCCTATATACACACACACACACACACACACACACATGCATTATCACTTTACTGAAATAATGAGCCCTTAAAATAACACCCACCCCCGTGCTGTTACATGAAACTATGTGTATTTAGATACTTGTGGGAAATGTAGAAAAACTCAAAATGAAGCCAGTGTGATAGGAAACTGTGAAATAATTTGATGCCAGGCACAGACAGAAGGAAACAACAAGAACGTAAACACAACAAACAAACAAAACTGAAATGAAGCGCAGCACAAGTGTAAAATTATGAAAAAACATCATGTTCATTGATTAAAATGAATCATTTCACTTCAGAACTGACATTAGAGTTAAAGCCTTCGTAACCACAGAAACATATTTACTTTAAGATCCCATAGGTATTAGCGGGTATGTTGGTATTTCATGGCACAAAACGTCATCACGTTACCAGCAGGTATTTCCTGGTTCATAGCAGACAACTTCCTGTATGTCCTTAAATGAAACTGAAACATTCAACCCTTGATGAATACCAGACAATAGCCAAATTCTTAAGACAAACTGCTGTCTTATGTCATAGCAGGTCATTTTCTTAATAAAGCTATAGAAGCTGCAGCATCTGCAAAACCTTTAACCAGCACTTACCTGAATGTACGCACAAGCTTTGGCTTATGTGAAATCCATGGCCACCTGCAAACCAAACAAAACAGAGAAACAAACAGTGATTACAGCGTTCTGTACGACTTCTTTCACAATCTAAACATGCTTCTGATGTTCTCGGCTGGCGCATGGGGCTTCACGGTTTGGTTATGGCACTAAACTGTACAGCCCAATGGACCATAGTGAATGTATCTTCTTTTTTTGTGGAAAATCCATGTCCTCCTCTTACTGAAATTGGTGGAATTCCCCTAATGGTGGCCAGTTTCAGAGGAGAGAAACCCCACACTTTCAGAACAGACTGGTTTTGCTACTCTTAAGACTCTGGAAAGTGGAAAAACTGAAACCAGAAAAAAAAAATTGTTTCAGCACAGTTGAGAAACGTACTTCTGTATGAATTCAACGCTGTGAATAAATAATAGATATGGAAAAAGTGTAGGTTGTTAAGAGTACAAGAGGAGTGACTCAAAACACCATCAAACCATCTCCAAAAGTTTATGGACTTTATGCCGCCATATTTTACTTGAGAGATGCACATTTTTACTTTTTCTTCTTCTTCTTATTGTTTTCAAAAAACCAAAATGCATTTGAACCCTAAGCTGAAAATCCCTGAAAACATAATCTGTTTTATCACTGAATACTTGGAAGGAGCCACACAATAAAGACAAAGCGCAAATTCACCAAAAATTCATCACTTTAGCACAAAAACTTGCATTATAGAAGCTGTTTACACAGATATTCAACTCAATCTCCAATTATACAATTACAAGTTGACAACTAAAATAAACTGCTATGTATAAACACTACCATTATCTATACCGCTAACTGTTATTTTTGTTTAAAATTGTATATAATGGTGGCCAGTTTCAGAGGAGAGAAACTGGCTGTTGACAAATTTCACAGATTTCACAGATTTGATTTCTATTCAAAAGCTTGCGATTACATTAGATTAGATTCAATTACAATTTTTATTTGACTTGATTCAATATTGATTATTTTGGATATACATCAAGTGCATGGCAAATTTTCTCAAGGAAAAAAATCTCTCAAATAAGGCTGTAAAATATCCATGAGAGTCAGCTACTGCATTACAATATTGGTGTTTAAAATTGACTAATTTGTATACAAACACTTAAATTACACTCAATGAAGTTACAATAGCCAGCTAACTTTACAATTAAATATTCCTACTCCAATTCATTTTTTTTTAAAATAAAAACATTTAAATGCTGGCTGTCATGAAAACTTGGCATACTTATTCAAACATAAATTAAATACCGAAGAACAGTAAAATATTATAATGAATATATCGAAATGCTCCTTTCTAGTTAATTTTTCTAACTGACTAACGAGTTAATAGTCACAGAATATATTTTTTTCTGAGGTAAATGTGATGTTATGTGACATGTGACAGAATACGGATTTCAGTAAGATGTACTCTTTCTTTTAACATATCTTCAGATGTTCATTCATGTTTATTTCGTGCTGAAATACAGCACTTAGTGCTGCTGCTTCTCTTGATCTGAGGCGCTACAGCAATCTGTCACTTCACATCAAACAGTTCCAAAACGGTATTGTTTGTTTGAATATTATAATAAAAATGGACAGAATTTGAAACCTGAGAATTTTTGTTTCGTATCAGAGGTAACAAATTACAAAGCTTATTGCGATTTATTGGACAGGAGGCGCACTACAATATTCCATTCATTAAATGAAAACAGGCTAGACTAATCATTTCTTGGGACTGAAGAATCAATAACGATTCATAAAAATGAGACTCAAATAAAATTGAGAAATCAATATGCAGCCCTAGTAAGAGGTAAAGTTTAAAAATCTATTTCCAGCTAACAGAGAAGTGAATGTTCTCTCAAATTTAATAAACTTTGAAAGACTGTAAATTAATCTTAATTTAAAGTTATCTGGTCTTTAAAAAAATTCTCAAAATGCTAACACAAAATGTTAAGAGAATATTCAGAAATAATTAGCAAAATGTTCTTAGAACATATTTTTGTTAGCTGGGTTCAACGCATTGGTTGATTGACAGGTGAGTAGACAGTTCTTCAGCGCTGTGTGGGACCCATCAAGACTGATTAGTCCAGCTCACCTGGGAGGAATGGAAAGAAAGTAGGCAAGAAAGAGCAAATGTGTCCCAGCACACGAGGAGGAAATAAGGGGCTAGGGCGAAACAGTCGCATCCCTAAAGCTACTGAGATATGATGTTGTCAAAACACATAATTCAATGTGAACAAAGTGAGCAAGGAGTAGGCATACAAAAGCGTGTGAATGGGCAGATGTCTGGAGCAGATCCCAGGCTTCAGACTCCCAGGAAACTCAGGAGATAAATGATGTGAGACTAAAGTTCTTCCATTGTTCCTTTTGCATTTAGAAGCAGCGCTATTATCACCCAAAAAATGTCTTTGAAACTTGAGTACTTAGTGTGTATGTGCCATTGAATCATGCTTCTAGGGGGCTTTCAATGAAACCACCTGATTTGATAGTGAAAAGACAGATGAAGACAATTTCCTTTTTCATTTATACATTACACAGGTGGTCAATTGTGAAAAGAGAATTGTTATTGATTCAAAAGTGAATCAAGTTCAGGTGCTAATGTGGTTGGAAAAAAAACTTTAAGTTGTGTTTTGGATGTTACCAGTTGGCAGCATATTGTAGTATAATAGTTTGGACTTTCCCTAGTTTTCTTTAATAGTAATAATAATTAAAAAAAAAAAGATTACATGTATTGTATTAAATTAATTTTTTTTTTAAATAAAGCAGAGATTATTGGAGTATGTTTTTATAAAAACAGTCTTTCTACTTAAATTTTTTCTACTTTTCAGTCTTTCTACTTCTTTTTTAAAATTTTATAGTAATTTCTGAGTGTTTTTATTCTAAGGCAATTACATTGGAAGTAGTGAAGCTTATAATTTTATAAAAACATACATTAAAGGGTTACTCCACTGCAAAATGAAAATTTTGTCATTAATCACTTACCCCCATGTCATTTCAAACCCATAAAAGCTACGTTCGTCTTTGGAACACAATTTCAGATATTTTGGATGAAAACCGGTAAAAAAAGTGACAAGGTCCAGGAAAGTATGAAAAACATAGTCAGAATAGTCCATCTGCCATCAGTGATTCAACCATAATGTTATGAAACGACGAGAACACTTTTTGTACACGAAAAACAAAAATAACGACTTTATTCAACAATTCCTCTCCTCTGTGTCCCTCCAAATCAGTATAGTGCCATTTTGGCAATTCTGAGCTGTACGCGGGTGGCGTACGCTATTCTGTGTCAGCCACGCTGCGCTGGTGCACTGTTTGCTTTCAAACCTAAGCGTAAATACACATAAAAAACATATCCTTGTCGCGCATCTGACACAGAAGACCGTACGCCGCCTGCATACAGCTCAGAATTGTCAAAATGGAGCTACGCTGATGTGGAGAGACACAGAGGAGAGGAATTGTTGAATAAAGTCGTTATTTTTGTTTTCTTCGTGTACAGAAAGTATTCTCGTCGCTTCATAACGTTATGGTTGAATCACTGATGGCAGATGGACTATTCTGATAATGTTTTTCATACTTTCCTGGACCTTGACACTGTTATTTATTTGGCAGTCTATGGGACAGTCTCAAGTCTACCGGTTTTCATCCAAAATATCTTAAATTGTGTTCCGAAGATAAACAAAGCTTTTACAGGTTTGGAATGACATGGGGGTAAATGAATAATGACAAAATTTTCATTTTGGGATGGAGTATCCCTTTAATTCTTCTGTTAAAATTATTAAAATATTATAATTTAATCTGTAAAGCTCTTTAACATTTTTTTATTCATTTTGGTGGTTATGGTGTTATCATTGCAGCGAGTATAATATTGGAAATAACTTCAGAAAGTTATTTTAGAAAAGGTTAGTAAGCAATGTTGTTACACTAAAATCATGCTAACACACAACGGTGAGTATTTTAACATTAACATATTTGCCACATTCACTTGCATTTTAAGTGCTTCACTGCAACCCATACTGTTGCTTTTAAAGTTGGTGGGGGGGGGGGGGGGGGGTGGCACCCTGTTAGGGACTGTCTTTGTCAATCGTACATAAGCGTATGTGTGGTTTGTGTTTCATGTAGCACCGCCGTAGGTGTTGCGTAAGTGCCTGTTTCTGCCTGACTGCTGACTTAGCTCTAAAAATCTGCACCCTCCTGTTGCAGCAGATTACATGACTTATGGGGTTCCCACAGTCTGTGCACCACAAGAGATGTCTTTGACCTTCTGATAGATATAAATGTTACTGTGATAGTGTAAATGAAGCTTACAAGACAATGCATGGTGTATTTTTTTTTTTTTTTTTTTTTTTTTCTTGCTACGCTGCTGTGGTGTGATGTGCATACGTGTGTGTGTGAGACTGCTGACTCATGCTTTTTGCTTGAGAAAACCAGCATCTAGTTGCAGCAACAAAGAATGTGACTGAAGGTTCTACCACAGCAAAGTTGGTCATCAACATATGCTGTTTTTTAGTTAATGACGGGTATCAGTCCTTGGTTTGATTCCAACTGCGCTTAATGATTCTCGTTCATTATTAATTCCTTGAAGAAGCAATCATTTTTCTTACATTTTCTGAACTGGTGTGCATATACAGATGCATCTCAAAAAATTGAATATTGTGAAAAAGTTCTCTTTTTTTGTAACTTATTTCAAAAAGTTAAACTTTCATATATTCTAGATCCATTACATGTAAAGTAAAACATTTCAAAAGTTTTTTTTTTGTTTTCATTTTGATGATTAGAACTTACAGATCATGAAAGTCAAAAATCCAGTATAAAAAGACTAAACAAGTTAAACAAAATGTTTGCAAACAAACATTTAAATATTACTGATTTTGAATAATGGGTGTTTTTTAAATGAGGTGTTTGTAAGAAAAAATTTAATGATATTGGTTATGTTTAAAATTCTGTGTCAAGTAAAGTCCAGTCACTGTATTTATATAGCACTTTTTACAATACAGATTAGCAGCTTTATAGTATTTATAGTATTAATTGTGTGTATTGTGTGTCGAAGGTACATTGTTTTTATTTTTGTTATATGGAAAACAGCTGTTTAAATGCAGGCTGCAGCAACGTCAGATTGTGCAGAGGACTGGTCTGGTTCCTGTGGTCTTGTCGCGATGGCCGTCTATTTGACGAGGTCTTCGGAGGGGATCTGTCTCTGGGCTTTCGAGGTCATCTCTAGGTGCTGATCCACTGTCTGATCTGAATACAGACAGGATCCGGGCGACTGCAGTGACCATCCAATCTGGATACAGTCTGGATCTGGGTGGCTACCGTGACCTCGGAATAAAAATGAGACAGTCAAATATTAGCGTAGATGCCACTGAGATTTTAACTGTCGTAAAAACTCTAAACATTTACACATATTATCTTAAGTCTTAGTCTTGAAAGTACACGCACAATGTGTAGTTGCATTGAAGCGGTCTGGTCACATGGCTGCGTTTGGTACCTTGGAAGAACAGACTGGGTTGCAACTGAAAACCTGTAATGATGTCAAAGCACCAATGAAACCTTTAGCCACACCCCGATGGAGAGAAAGAAGTACAATTTATCTCAAAAAATGAAATTATGCCTTTTAAATCATTTAAAATATATCATTTAATTAAATTTGTGATGAAATAGAAATTGCGGAAAAAAAATCTCAATCCTTTGCACAACACAGGGAGCATTTATGTTGACTGCGTTTATTTGTTGCAAGGATTTGTAACAGAACATGCACATTTAATATTATAAGTCTACCTTAAACAGCATAAAAATAATATCAAAATATAACAGTCCTGCCTGTTGTTGATAAATACCAACGGTAACGTTTTACAAATTGATTGATCAGTTATCCCAATGTTTACTAAACCATGGTCTCTTTACCAGTGCAGGGATTTGTGGGCACGATTTAGTGATTCACTACCTAGGGAACTGACTGAGACCCAGTCTGCTTTGATAACAGCTTTGTGAAACGATTCAGTTGTTTATCTTGGTTTGGAACGAACTACTCTTCTGAGGCGGCATTATCAAGAATAGAAACACTGTTTGGAATTCACTCCATTTGAAAAGAGTCGTGGCTGGTTGTTAGGCATGCTTAATTTCGTCTTTTAACTTCACGGTACAATTGCAAAAGTTTGCACATGCAAAATCCCATTCAACACGCCCATGTTAACATCAGATAAGCACATTACTGTGGCTTACATTACGCGTTTCGTCGTATTAAGCATCAATGGCTTATTAAAGAGAAAGACTTTGCAAGCTCTTCATGTCTTTTAACATCACAGTAACACAAAAATATCATACAACGCCAAAATGAAACCTAAAATTCATTATAATTACACAGCTTGTGACATTATGTGTTTTATGGATTAAACAAGAAAGACCTTGTTCCCTTAAAGTCCGTGTGAACCGGAAGTTGCTGCCAAATTTATTTCAGTGTAGTGACGTATTTCCAGCTGAAACAGAATATTGAAAAGAGGGCATGGTTTTATGTTTGTGCTCCTCCTCTCTGTCTCTCACTCATAGCAATCTAACGGTTGGAGGGGTGTGTTTAAGGATATTCTGTCCAAGCCGTCAAACTGATGTCATCAGAGAAGGAATGCCATTTTAGAGCGGAAGTAAATGTTCAGATTTTGATTAAAGATTACCAAAACAAACAAATTTTTCAGCGGATTAACTTGCATGGATTAATTGTTCACATCAAGACTTGCAATGTGCGCTAGTAAAGTAAATAGTCAATTTTGATTTCATGCAGACTTTACACTTAACATAAATAGTAATTTTTCTTTGGACATACAACTTATAAAACACTTCTAAATATCCATTCAAAACCATCGAATATGTTGTACGATTTTGTTGATAAATTTAGTCTAAAAAATAACATTTATTTAGTGCAACTTACCTGATGTGTGAACTTGACAAGATGGCGGCGCTGTTTCTCTCGCGAAGTCACTCAGGCTCGTGCACGTGCGGAATGATCTCAGTGTTGGCTGGATTCATTTTTATTAGTTCAGTCAAAAATTGACTTTCTGAATGTTGAGTGTATTTGAAAATAACCCTTCATTCAATGTTTATAAAATATAATAATAATAATAATAATAATAATAATAATAATAATAATAATTGAAAAAAATAATTGAAAAAAATAATTGATTCTGTTTCAGTACCGATTCTTGATTGCCAACCATAATTTTGGGTGCCCAAGATTAAGACTCAATGTGGTTTTTAACTAGCTTGACCAACTCCAAACTTACTAGTATAAACCAGCAGCATGGAAATTCATGCTGGACCAACCTTTTTTTTTTTAGCAGGGTCGTCAATCACGAGGGGAAACTTTCAAATCCGAAGACAAAAAGTCATCGCTCTATTATCGTGTTCTTCTCCGAATCTTTCATCTTAATACTGTCTTTCTTTCCATCTGAAAAGAAAAAAGAGCTTTAACACAATGATTGGAATGTAGCTCTTTGTTTTGCGGGTGTGGTTAGAGCCGTTCACAAGTGTCATCCAGGTGGGCGTCAAAAGAGAGAGCTGGCATCAAGTCCAAACGCACCTCTTCAATGCCTCCAATCTCCCTTTTTAAACAAACAGCTTTGATATATGTGTGGACAAAAAAGCTGAGTAAACAAATATGCAATACTGGAAGGACGGACAATGTCTTTGGTCTGTTCCCGCTCCGCCAGCAGGACGGTTTACCTTCCCATTTAGTGAGTACATGGAGGATTAAGCCAGAATCACTTCCTCTCAGTGTCTTTGTCCGTGTCTCTGTTTGTATCCCGGGAGGACTTCAGAGCCATGTTTGTTCACAACTGACAGTGTCACGCAGATGTTTCTTTGGTGGTGGCGCACGCTGGGATTGCATTGATGGAACTGTTTCACCTTGTCAAGGGATGGAAATTGTTTTATTTGTATTTATTTACAATGTATTTACATTTATTAGGTGTGAATTTATTTCTAATTGTCTTATTACATATTTAAACAACTTTTTTTTGCTAAATTTTATGTTATGAGTATGCTAGATTGTTTTATTTGTTTTTTAAACAACTTTTTTTTTGTGTATAAAAACATTTGTATTTGTTGCCATCAAAAAATTTGTATCGAAGCATGTAAATGCATCTAAGAATCTCAAAAATATCAATAAAAAATTTACAGCCAAATTTTAATCTCACAAAAATCAACAAAAAATTTACAGCCGAACTGCAAGATCACAAAAATCAACAAAAATTTACAGCCAGAATTGTAAGACATAAACTCGCCATTCTGAGAAAAAAAGGGTAACACTTTACAATAAGGTTCTATTAATCTTAGCTAATGTTAATTTAAGCATTTACTAATACATTATTAAAATCAAAAGTTGTGCTTGTTGACATTAGTTAATGCACTGTGAATTAACATGAAGTAACAATGAATGACTGTATTTTCATTAACTAACATTAACAAAAATGAATAAATACTGTAATTAATGTATTGTTTATTGTCCATTCATGTTAGTTAATACATTAACTTTAACTAATGGAAACTTATTGTAAAGTGTTACCAAAAAAGTCAGAATTACGAGATATAAAATTATAATTCTGACTTACTTTCTAGCAATTCCGATTTAACGTCTCGCAATTCTGACTTTTTCTCAAAATTTTGAGTTTATATTTCGCAATTCTCACTTCTTTCTCAGAATTCAGAATTTATATTGTTAAATTTGTTTTTTTGTACGGAATAAAAAAATTAAAAGTTAGTTGACTGAGTTTATATCTCACAATTCTGTCCTTTTTTATGTCACAATTGCAAGTTTTTTATCTCACAATTCAACTTTTTTCTCAGAATTGGACATTTCCGACTTGCAATTTTGCATTTATATCTCATGATTGTGCATTTGTCTCAAAATTCCGAATTTAAATGTAATAAATGTGAAATAGGTCTGAATTGTGGGATATAAACCCAGAATTAGAAAGAAAGTTTTAATTGTGAGATTAAGTTGCAAGTATCTTTGTTTATTTATTTTTTAAATAAGCTTCCATAAATTTAGTTTGAGACCCCTAATTAAAAATTGCTTATTAGTGGAAGGTGAAACTCGATTGGATAGACCCAGTTTGGACATGCAAATGGATGATTTCTATCATATTTCTTTTTTAGACAAACCGATTTTTTAAAATATAATAACGCTTAACTTATTAACATTATCTTATCGCATTCAGAATCTATGTAGCTGAAGTCTATGAAAGGACACTCACATTTCTGGAAACACACACACACACACCTTTGTAGGATCCATGCTGACTATCCAAATAAGGTAAAAGGATGTGCGTGTAGAATCCATATCAGTTCTTTGTCCTTGAGCGCACATGAAGGCATGAATACTTTCTGTTTCTATTTCTACTGAAGTCCCAACCTGTAACATTTGTAACCTTCAGGTGTGAAAAACTATGAAAAACAATTGTAAAATGTCCTGAAGTTCTGTGATCAGTCATGCTTTAAGTACTCTCCTGTCCACCCACAGACACACAAACATACAAGTTACAAAAACCAGGGGAGCGGCCCAATCAGGGGGGAGCGCATTCTTGCCGTCTCCTCACTCAGAGCTAACACAACATGTGGCTTTGTGGCCCCCTCACCGGCTGCTCTGTTTAAGAAGGCTTAATGGGACATAGACCATGCACTTTTGTGTTACAAAGCACTGGTTCCTCTTCAAGTTCCAGTACTGACAGCCGGGTTCAGGTTGGAAAAATGACCAGGCAGGTTTGGGCAGGTCCTCTCTAGTGGAATCTGGACCCAGCACGTGAATTTGCACTAGAAAACCAAACTAGGGCAGAGCGGAAAAGGCTGGATAGACATATGAGATGTGATATGAGGACCTAGCTCTACATTAGCAACTGTTGCTTAGCAACTGCAAACTGCATCCACCATATTGGAAAGGTCAAGATCCACTGTAAACACATGCAAATGAATAAACAGATGTTAGACAGCTCTGCATGTTGCAGATGATATAAAATTAAAAAAAAAAAAATTATATATATATATATATATGTGTGTGTGTGTGTGTTTCCAGTGATGAATTGGGGGGGGGTAGTAATGAAATGATGCAAGTTGGATATAAATTGTAAATTAAGTATTGGTTTCTAAATCCATATTACTATTATATATATAATATTTGTTTCTGCATATATATATTAGTTTATATATATATATATATAAATATATATATAGTTTATAAGTATCTTATGCTCACCAAGGCTGCAAGTATTGTTTAAAAACAGTAATATTACTACAACAAATATTTGAATTTTTATTTTTTTCATTTTTTTTTTTTTTTTATAAGAGGAGGTGTATATATATATACATATGTGTGTGTGTGTGTGTGTGTCTCTCTCTCTCTCTCTCTCTCTCTATATATATACACACATTATATATATGTATATATTACTGTGTGTGTGTGTGTGTGTGTGTGTGTGTGTGTGTGTGTGTGTGTGTGTGTGTGTGTGTGTATATTCTGTGACTTATGATCAATTTAATGCATTGATGAATAAAAGTACTAATAAAAAAATTAACTTTTGAATACTATACATATATATATTATACACATACACAATATATATATACGTATGTATTGGGGGGATATAAATTAATTTAGCAAGGATGCTTTAAATAGATCAAAAGTGATGATAAAGACATTTATAATGTTTCAAAAGATTTATATTTCAGATTAATGCTGTTTTTATGAACTTTCTATTCATCAAAGAAACCTGAAAAAAAATCTACTCATCTGTTTTCAACATAATAATAATAATAATAATAATAATAATAATAATAATAAAAAAAAAATGTTTTTTGAGCAGTGAATCACAGTATTAGAATGATTACCTAAGGATCATGTGACTGGAGTAATGATGCTAAAAAAATCCGTTTTAAAATCACAGGAATAAATTACATTTTAAAATATATTCAAATAGAAAACAGTAATTTTAAATAGTAAAAATATTTCATAATTTTACTGTTTTGGCTGTACTTTGGATCAAATAAATGCAGTCTTGGTGAGCAGAAAATACTTTTTTGAAAAACATTAAAAATCTTACAGTTCAAAATCTTTTGACTGGTAGTGTATACATATGTCATGTGACTATAACAGGCACTCTCAATACGAAAGCAATTCTTTAAATTGTCTCTGAATAGGCTACTTTGCGTCATTGGTGTCTTTACCTCAAGTCAGAACATCAATAAAGTGTCTGCTCTCTATTAACAAGACCACAAACAGTCACGACAACACACACATAGATGTACACGGAGCGCAGCGAATGAATCTGCTGTCAGTGTTGAACAGCTGCATGGACTTCTCTGGACCGGGCCCAGCCACCTCTGTCCCACAAAGAGCTCTCAGTTCGGCTCGAGACGACATGAAACACACACTCACAGGGCCAGGGTCAGACCCTGTTCTTTGTAAAGGGAGCTGTTGTCAGTCCTCATTGGCAGACGGAAGAGTGGAGGTCAAATGTCAGCGGTACGGGGGGCAGGGTGAGGACTGAGGTGAGGTGAGTCTGTCACCTCAGAGTAACTGACATGCTAATGCTAACCCTAGTGTGTGAAGTATACAATATAATTCTTGTTCTTTTAAACAGGAATAGTACTGGCAAATTTTTCACACAATATGCGGAAACTTGTCTTGTGCAACACATATACTCCCAGATTCACAGACAATGCTGAAAGGAATAGTTCACCCAAAAATGAAATTGCTGTCATTAATTACTCACCCTCAAGTCGTTCCAAACCAGTAAGACCTTTGCCCATCATCGGAACACAAATAAGAAAGATATTTTTGATGAAATCCAAGAGCTTTCTGACACTGCATAGACAGCAACGTAACTACCAAGTTCAAGGCCCAGAAAGGTAGTAAGGACATTGTTAAAATAGTCCATGTGACATCAGCGGTTCTGATGAAGCTACGAGAATACTTTTTGTGCGCAAAGAAAACAAAACTAATGACTTTATTCAACAATTTATTCTCTTCCGTGTCAATTTTTGTTTTGACATTGTTAAAATTCAATTATCAGAAAAACCTTACTATCACATGATCCAGGATTAATTTTCTTATGCTGACGCAAAAAAACAAAAAAACAAAACAAAATTGTAACACCCCCCATCCCAAGCCTGTCAATATACAATACAGTGACATTCAAAATAACTTTTAAGTTACAATACATTGAATTAAGGAATATAATTACTTTTGAGGTAACAGAAGAAAGGGTCCCAAATCTTGTGAAATTGTTTAATGTTGCCTTTTAAAAGATATCTGGTTCGTTCCAAGTGCAGAGTAGATATCTTTCCTCAAGCCATAGTTTGACGGGAGGATTAACCTTTTTTCCAAAAACAATAATACAATTTCTTAGCTGTTAGAAACAGTATGTAAGGAATTTAGTTGGCTGTTTCAATGAACATATACATTAGAATGCCCTAATATAATGATCACAGGGTCTGGATTTATTCTCTTCCTTTGAATTTTTTTTATGAGTTTATTATATTCGGTGTGTGTTTTTTGCTGGTGAATTTATTTTTTTTTTAATTTTTGACACGCATTTATGAGATTACTACAAGCGACGCGTGTGTGATGCTGCTGACGCAGAATTTTTTTTTAGTTACAAATACATTGTTAAAACCATAGATATGTATAGGTAGATGCATTATTAGTGGCTGTTTCTATACATAGCCCATCCGCTTTATTGGAATAGTCAAAGCCGGTCCATGAACACTCGAGAGCATGTTGCCTGTATGTCTGCAACCCTAGGTATGAATATCTATATCTGCTATAGACAATAGACTAAGTTAACACAATACAACAAGATGTAGCTGTTAGCTATGCTGCCAGTGTATGAAAAACAATGCTTTTTAATGTACTTTGTGAGTGTTTCTGGGCACCACAGGTGCATATATTTATTGCATGTTTATACCAGTAAGCACGTCAGAGAGACATACATTTCGAAATAGTATACAGTACATGGTTTCAGTTTGAGACTGGTAGCAGAGGACCGCCAGCGTTAAGGACAGTGGTTTGACATTTCTAGGTCGCCGAGCCATTTGCTAAACAAACAGCTCAGAGATGCTAGGTGTTTCCCAGCACAGTGGCCGTACATGACACACGGCGATCCGGGTCTGCGTAGAGTGGAACATGTTGACAATGGTAAGACAAACACAACCTATAACCTTTCCCACAGAGTCCCAGTAACCTGAAGATCATATAAAACACTCCTGTTTGCACTAACTGTTACGCTAACTAGTGCATCCTTAGCTGCTGACTCACGATCAGGCCGTGTCAAAGCCGTGTCTTTTCTCTCACTGTACGAGTTTTTCTCACACTTTTGGACGCTGCGAATCAACTCTGCGACCTTTGTGGCGTTTTAAATATTTATGTCCGTTACGTCAACAGTGTGTGCGTCTCGCGGGCCAGATGTGTTAGCTGCAGTGGCACTCAGAACGAGGCCGCACACATCACGCGCAGTTTATTTTAGTAATTTCCTTTCTATCCTTCAGCTGTCTGTTACGCTGACCACTCGCCCCTGCAGCTGTGGCCAATCCATAACCCCCCGCCGCCCCCCACTTTTCCCCTTATCAGCACACTCCTGCCGACCCACAACTGTCCTCGGTGGGACGCCTCCTCCCGACCCACCAGTACAGAGCCGGTGGGTTGCCAGATTTGTCACCTGTGGAAAGCGAGCACCTTTGCGGATTCGATCTGCTCGAATATGGCAGTGGTTTTGGCAGGGCGCACTGGCACGAGTACAGATGCTGGGGACTTTATATTATCAGTATCAGATCAGGACTACACTACTGTTCAAAAAGATTTTTTTTAAAGAATTAATGCTTTTATTTAGCAAGGACGCATTAAATTGATCAAAGGCGACAGTAAAGACATTTATAACGTCACAAAAGATTTCCTTTTTAAATGAATGCTGTTTGTATTCATCAAAAAATATATTTCTGGTTTCCATTAAAACATTACGAAGCAAGTCAATCACAATTTTTTTTATTCGCTATAATTTTTTATTAGTATTATTATGTCTGATATCACCTTGGACCCTCCATGAGTGAACTCAACCATGATGTGCATATGAATTTATATATACATGCCGATTTGATTTGGGTTTAAAAGATGAATTTATTCCGTAAATAAAATAAAAGTATAACTGCTACTTTATTAACAATTAACTCTTTTATATTGTTTTTCTTTGAGGCAGAAAGTGAAAAAGCTCAATATGTAATAGCCAATTTTTCATCTCTTAAAGGGGTGCTATTATGCTTTTTCACTTTTCAACTTTAGTTAGTCTGTAATGTTGCTGTTTGAGTGTAAAAAAGATCTGCAAAGTTACAAAGCTCAAAGTCCAATTCAAAAGGATATATTTTATTTAACAGAAATCACTTTTCAAAAACTACAACGAATGACTCGTTTGGACTACAACGCATATTTTCCGGGATTTGTGATATCACAAAGATTGACGAATGGGACGAGACCTGGTTGAGCTTCACTAGAGAAGGCAATGAGTGTTATCACTATGTCGGAGACGCACTAGTTTTCCCAAGGCAGACGAGCTTAGAGTGGTTACAATCATCCGGGTTTAAATCAGGCTCAAGTTGATTTGATTTTGACGCAATATTTACACTGAAGCTCACAGCAGGCGGCTATGATAAGGGGCAAGACATTTCCTGACCAGACGCCGAGTGCTGCCAATCACAACACACACTGGCCCAGCTAACCAATCACAACACAGACTGGCCCAGCTAACCAATCACAACACATACTGGCCCAGCTAACCAATCACAGCGCATTTCGTATTTCAGAAGGCGGGCCTTCATTTGATGCAGGAACTACTCCAGTCGTTCATGCCAGACTGGGGAGAGAGGTGTTGTAATAATGTAAAATACGTGAAAAAAATATATGTATGAGAGCCTGTTCTAGTACACCCCCAAAACAAACTCAAGACCTTGTAAAAGAGCATAATAGGACCCCTTTAAAGATGATAAAACATGAAAAAAGAAAGCTGGATACCTCAAACATCTGTTTATGCAAATGAGCAGATGTGGCAGCTGAAGAATCTGGCATGCAATTCGTGACGCAAGCCATGCTGTTATGCAACACTGTACACGCAAGAAACAAGCAAAGCATGTAGACACATACATGCGTCCAATCACTGCCTCATTCAGCCGCCTGACAGTCAGAAGCATTGAAGCCCAAAGCTGCACAGGAAGTGGCTGGTATTTAAGTGGACATGCCAACCAGAACTGGTCCGGCTCATCCGTCAGCCCTTTATTTTCTGCCCTTATAATCGGCATGTCATTTCAGTATGCTGACTTCATTATATCTCAGCCTGATTTGCATGAAAAGCTCCTTTATGCTACTTGGCTGTTGGATTGGTGTTACTGCTGAGATCATCAGTACGACGGTATTCCAGTTGGCTTGGAAAGATTATGCTGCGTGTTTTTATAAAAACCTTTAATAAAGCAGTAGATTGCAAAGCATTTATGAGTGCTTTGAGGAGATATATAGAGTATTAGTGTCACAGCTATGTTGTATATTTTAGTACAGCCTGAATGCTGAATTGACCAATCAGCATCCAGGACAGGATCAATCTGTTTTATAATGTGCTATAAAAAAAAGATAATTCTAACATCAAACAGCAACGACAGTTAACAAACCCACAGTAAAACCATTCCCCTGTTAATGAACTTATTCGCTGGCATTCAGTTGCTCTTTAGTCAAACCTAATTTCCAGTGTCTTGGAATTCATTTCTACAATGCTATTTATGCAGAGGAATTTGCTTAATTTCGCCATTTTTAGCCTCAAAATAGCTGAATCCATCTCATCTGACCAAAACATACCAGTTAAAGGTCAGCTATGCTATGCCCCACAAGCCCTATGACCCACAAAATAAGAGAAGATTGTTCACATGACAGGAACATTCCCTGGAGTATGATGGCTGGGAATGGGGAATAACTGCGAATAGCCCAGGGTGAACTTTGATTTGCATATGGAAATTTGCAAAGTGATGACGTAACATATACATATAACATATAGGTGAGACAGGTGAACCTTAAATCACTTGAGTCATTTAGGGTAGGTTCATATTCAGAATATGACCAACAACAATTACAGTAATTTGCAGTATGTGCAGGGTATTCTATCCCACAATGCATTGCACTAAAATGGCATTTTTAAAATGATGAATTGGAACAATGTGTCAGTTACATATACATACATACATACATACATACATACATTCACTGTCCCACAAGATAAAAATTAATATAATTAATATTGTCTTTATTTAAAATGCAGTAATGATTAAACATTTCTTTGTCCTACATGGACCTGTTGTTATAAAACCTACAGTGTTATTCGATTTTTTTATTTTTTTATTTAAAATCTCAAGCATGGTTCAATAAATTACAGCTTTTATAAATGAAAAAGAAAAGCATAAAAATGTTTAAAAGAACCTCCGGCATAATTGTACAAGCCTCTATTTTAGTAAATGGTAATACTTTTTTTTCATTCATATATTTCTGAAAGCGTAGTGACTAATACATTTTGTCTCTGAAAACCATGTCCTCTGGTGTGACACCATATCCTAATTTAAATCTGCCAATTCCAGAGAAAACTTTAATTAGTTGAAGGACCCCATTCATGGTCATGTTACTGAAGCCCCTTTAAAGCCCATGGCATGTGCATATGGTAAATTTTTTGTCTCAGAATTGTTAAAATATTTAACTTTTTTGGAACCACTACAAAAGTGTTACGTTTTGTTGTCCTTAGGTGTGAGACCCCTAAATTATATTTTTTTAATTAAAAAGTGCATGTTAAACTACTTAATCATGGAAAATTATGCAAATGTGTCTTGCTTACTGCTAATGACAGGTTAGATTGGAATAGCAAGGTTAATTGACACAAAAGGCTGAAATGTCCTTTGGTGTGACAGAAAATGTCCTCCGGTGTGACACCTGTACTGTTGCACCTTAGGACAAAAAATGTTACACCAGAGAACAAGGTCTCTTTAAGAAGCATTTTAAATAATTAAATAAGATTTATTTAACTCCTTTTTATTCTTTTTTTGATCATTTTTAGTGTTCCATAATGCAATAATTACATAAAATAAACTGTTTTCTAGAAGGGAGCAAAAACTGTTTAAGCATTTGTGTGTGTGTTTGTTTAAAAAATGATATTGTTTGTATCCAAATTAAACTTTCTTTCTCCTTTGACATGTTCAGAATTAAATGGAAATAATTTAATAACTACCATTTCTGTCCTTTAGTCTGACACACATAATAGAACCACAGATTTTTTTTTATCTCAAAATATCTTAAATAAAACAGTTGAGTATTGCAGTAGGGGAGATACAGATATCACTTAAAAGTGGTATAATTTTCAGCAGTTTTAAACAGATGACAGCAAAGTTTGTCTTGTCAAAGCTTGTTTTGAAATTGTCCAACAAGTCATGGGGTAAAAAATGATGTTAATTATAATTTCATATTAAATAAACAGCATTATATGAAAATAAGTGTCTAACAATGAAGATTCATCTCTCTCATGCTATTTATGTATTATTAAGATGTTTGGTTTTTTTTCTTAATTTTTGCTATGTCACACCATAGGATAAATTTATGGTACAGTTCAGGAAATTTGTTTTTAAAAAGCAGTAAAAGAATTGATGAAGTTAGTGACCCTTTATATTTTCTCAAAGATCAGACTTAATGATTAAGTTTTTGTGAATTTATTTTTTCTTTAAGATCAGACTTTATATATATATATATATTATATATATATATATATATATATATATATATATATATATATTATATATATAAAATGTGTGCGGGTATAATTAATTATGTATATAAATATAACATACTGAACTCATTCAGTCAGCTGAACTCCATCTGCTAAATTAAGCATGCAGCATAATGTTGTTAATATGACAACAATGTAGCAAACTGTACAATTTTTTTTTTTGTTCTCTGTTGCATTTAAAAATAGCAAAGTTAAATATACTGTTCTGTTTTCAGTATGCAGTCATATAAATACATAAATAGTAAGTGTAATATTCTAGTTCGCTATTCTAAATTCAGCCTCTGTCTCTCAAGTGCTTGCAGTAGTCAGCAGTGAAAAGTCAAGACTTTGATTTGTTTGGTTTGCGCCCTCTATGGGCAACACGAGGTGTGTTATCCCCCATAGGTTTACTCAGTTGTCTGTTATCATTTAGAGGTTACCGTTTTACTGTACAAGAATGTATGATCACTTTTCTGTAAGAGGAACAGGAAAAACTGATCGAACAGGGAGGTGACAATCTCACTATGACATAAAAGGTGCACAAATGATTAGTATAGGGTGTGGATGTGTGACTGAGAGGAGGAAGGGGTGAGAGATCGGAAGGGTGTGTGTGTGTGTGTGTGTGTGTGTGTGTGTGTGTGTGTGTGTGTGTGTGTACGTATGTGCATATGTTTAAAACTTAGAAAGAGAAAAGGAGTGACAAATGAAGAATGATCACTGGAAGATGAATGTGTGTGCATGAAGAGCTAAAGAAGAAATCTATCTATCGATCTATCTATCTATAATACATAAGTGTAAACATATATTATAATAAAATTGAGTAACACTTTATTTTAAGGTGTCCTTGTTACATGTTACATACTCAATTATGATAATTACATGCAAGCAACTCTAACCCAAACTGTAATCCTAACCCTAACCATATAGTAAGCACATGTAGTTAATTAATATTACTCAGTACTTAAATGTATAATTAGGAGGACACCTTAAAATGAAGTGTAACCTAATTTTTTTTGAATACGTAATTATAATAATGCATATTAACTGTACTTTACTTGTTGTAAGTACATCAAAAATGTATTTTGTAGATGATTTAATAAACAAATAATTAGAATACATTTATGGCGAGACCAAAAAAAAAGAGTCAAGTTTTTTGTAGCTCTTTCATAATTTTGAAACTGTATGATTCAAACATGTGCGTGAGAACAGCAAGGGAAATTTTGAGAACTTCTGATATATAATCATACGTATTTAAAGACCCCCTGAAGACAGTCACAACAAACTACCAAGACTGATGATGCATTTGCCACTACACCATCATCAGAAATATGATGTTACTTCTAAAAACATGCTTTTTTTCCCACACAGAATTCTGTGTACCATCCATGCTCCAACTACCCATGATTCCCAGAGTTACTATCTGTCATCTCTCATGCATCGAGTTCAGCTTCCCACACCACACAGCTCCGTGAACAGACGCTGAGATCACACTCATCAACCCCCCCCCCACCCCCAGCGCTTTTCCCAGGCCAGTCTGATAAAGGTATGGGTCATGTGATCTTATCGGGTGGACCGCTCGTGCTATTTCCGCTGGCACCCTTTCACACTGCTGTTTGTGCACAAACAGCCCCTCCAGAGCCCGAGCCACCCGGGGTAAGTCTTATCAGCATGAATAGAGAACCAGGGACAGGGACCACCTCAACAAGGAAACGCAACACTGTAAAACACTGTAACACATTCCGCCTCCTGAGACACTGTCAGGTCCAGAACACGCCACATGCCACGTCCAGGGCCACTGTTAACCACTGGAACAGGAGGGCAGAGATGGCCCCTATAGGTTACTGTAAACTTTCAGTGAAATTCAAGTAGGTGGAGCATCGATTACTTTAGCAGAACTGAGAAGCAAGAACTGATAGCTGACAGCTGGGGGACCTGAACAGCTCATTGTCATTTAGCTTATTGGATTTGTTTGGCAGAATGCTGAGCTCTAATAAGCTTTGAACCCGTTTTGGCAGAATTTATTATTTTAACTTAATTTATATATATATATATATATATATATATATATATATATATATATATATATATATACACTACCATTTAAAAGTTTGGAGTTGGTATGATTTGTTAATGTTTTAAGCTTCCTATGCTCACCAAGGTTGCATTTGTTTGATTAAAAAAAAGTAATATTGTGCAATATTATTACAATTCAAAACAACAGGTTTCTATTTCAATATATTTTAAAGTTACATTTTTTCCTGTGATGCAAAGCTGAATTTACAGCATCATTACTTCAGTCTTCAGTTTCACATGCTCCATCAGAAATCATTCTAATTTGCTGATTTGCTGCTCAAGAAACATTTCTTCTTACTATCAATAATTTGCTTTTAATACTTTTATGGAAACAGTGATACACTTTTTCAGGATTCTTTAAACAAATTATGTGAAATATGCTAAATCTGTTGAAACATTTCAAATGTCTTTGCTGTCACTTTTGATTACTGAAATGCATCTTTGCTGAATAAAAGTATTAATATCTTTAAAAAAAAACATTCTTGAGTATTATATAACACAATGTAATAATACAACGTCATATGTGTGATTCAGTAATTAAATGAATGGTGGGGAAACTTTATTGAATCAGCAGGAACCGATTTAAAAATGCGACTTTACAAGTCTTTAAACTTCCCACTAAATACTGTTTCTCTGATGAACCTGATTCATTAAAATGCCCCATGTCATAGCTGAAAAACTCCAGTGTGCAGATGGGATGTCCCATCCACCTTCAAGATTTACGGTAATGCTTATTATAGCAATAATTATTACACAAAACGGACCAACTTTAATGTAGTCCAGCCACACAAGCAAGTATACTCACAGATTACTTTCTGAGTTTATACCATAATACATTTACAAATAATGTGCATTACTTATGAATTCACCATTAATATATTTATTATACATTCTAAACATTCTAAGCATTGATTACTTTTATAAAATATAGATAACTTTTATTATTATATAGTATATGTAATTTGAAAATATAATTTGAGCATAACATCACATACTGTATTCTTATGCTGCTTGCTCAATGCAAACAAATGGTGTGACATGACACAGCAAAACCTTATTATAAATAATAATGGAGTAACATACTATTAAGTAGCTTGTAACTGTACACATTGTGAAGCTAATCATATACATGCAGTTGTAAGAACTAAAGTTTCTGTAGTAAAAAAAAACCAAATAACAATGTGACTAAAACTGTAATATCTCTCATATTTCGGGCTTTCATCTACATCCTTAAGCAGGTAGGATATTGTTCCCCCACATCCTGCCATCTGATAAAGACCCCATCCTCTCAGACAGCGATCTTCTGTTAGTGAGCCACTCGCTGCCTTCAGCTCACGCACGTCTGATCCGCGCTCCCCCTTTACCACCGGCGGGGTTCGAACTCAAACAAAGGAAAACAAGCTAGGTTTGTGTTGGTAACAGGTACCATCTGCGTCTGGTTACCTACCCGGCAGAGGTGCATGGGAAAAAAGAGGTAGCACTCCTCTAAAATGAGCTGGCCGGAAGTGGCCCCTGAGCCCCTCAAAGCTGCTCCAGAGCACAATGTCTGGAGGTGTTACTGTCTCCTGTTTTGTGGTGTTAAACCATGAAACAGGAGCTTTATTTTACACAAGTCCTGTAAAACACAGCTCTTTTAATCTAGCTTTACTGAGTCCAATCATCTCCAAATGGTTGTGAGTTTAATTTAAGATTTAAAAAAGGGTTTACATATGGAGACAGTGATGGACTTGAACCTGAAACAGCCCAGTACAAACCCACAGCCATGCGAGCTCACCGTATGTATCACATATGGCACATGCAAACACCAATAATTATGTAAAATACATAGATTGTAATGTTAGCATTATGTTAACCATAGCACACACAAATATTGGGTAAAAACACCTGAGGCTGTCACAATGTATTATGGGATTGCCCTCTCTGTGAATTATACAGCATTTGAAATTTGGCAGAAATGTAAACTAAAAGAAAAAAGTTTCCTGAAATAAAATAAACACAAAAAAATACTGTAAAAATATACATTTTGTGAAATGTTATTACATAATATTTAAATAATTTAAATAATACTTAAAATGACAGTTTTCTATTTCAATATATTTTAAAGATTCATTTATTCCTGTGATCAAAGTTGAATTTTCAGCATGATTAGTCTTCAGTGTAACATGATCCTTCAGATCTTCTTTTAATATTTGTGCTTAACATTTAAATGGAAACCGTGACTCACTTTTTTCAGGATTCTTTGAGCAATTTATTTGCAGTGGAAATCTTTTGTAACATTTTAATTGTCTTCACTTCGCTAAATAAAAGTATAATTAAAATAAGTATATAATTTTAATAATTAATTAAATAAATAAATCCCAAAAACATTTGCATTATCTGAAATAAAATAAACGCTAATGGAAATAAAATAAAATTAAATAAAAAATAAAAATTTTATTTTATGTCAGCTAGTTGCCACCATTTACCATTTTTGTTTAGTTCAACTTGATATACTAAAATAACTAAAACGGAAATAAAAATGAATAAAAAATACACTGACTGAAAACAATTTCATGTAACAGTTTTCACTGAGAAATTGCTAGTTAATTTCACAATTGATTACAGAGAAACAACAACTAAAAAAATGAATAAAAATTTTAGAAATACTGAAATAGTTTTTTCCTGTGAAATGTATTTTTAATCATCTTTGTTTTATTTACAATTTGCCCCATAAATAAATAAATAAAAATGACAAATGGATTACTAAAACATCAATTAAAAGTTCAACTAAAAAATATTAAAAAATGAATTTAAAATATTAAAAACAAATAGTATCTCAAATATGCTAAAATGGCACTGATCTTAGAAGAAAGTATAATTTCCTAAAATGCTCACTCCAGATTTGGAACAAAGTTAAATTGTAGTTTGCCAAACCACTGTTATAACTTTCAATCAGCTTTACCTCTGCCAAAAGACACATACCGACTTTCAATCAAATAGAAAAAATACATTTTCTCAGAGCCACTTATTCCTTATTTAGGGAGTAATATCCCAACGCAATGCAATTGGGTAGAAAATAGAACTTCCTAGAGCACGTCTCCATTTAAAACCATGACCAAAACCATGACTTCCTCTGCTCTAAATTAGTTCCATTCCTCTTTTTCCTTAGGATGCTCTTTTTGGATCACATCTAGGAGTTGGCCAGAGCCTGTGTTTTGGTTTTTGTTGTGCAATGCACTGGAGCTTGAAGGAAGTGTTGAAAATCACTTGATGACTGTAAGAGCTCCACTACAGAGCCGTTGCCAGCTCTTCCATCATGATTTGGGGAAGAACCTCAGGGATACGGATGCTTAAAGGAGCCTATTATGCATTTAAAAGTCAAGACTTCCTCTAAACACTCATCCAATCATTATTTGTTCCATTCTTAATCTGAATATTTTAAATGAATAAGCAATAACTATGAATTCTTTTGATTTAGTATGGACTCTATTTGAGTGGGAACGAGTTCTTAAATCTCAACCACAAAACTGTCTTTTCTCACAATTCAAATCGAATTCATCAAAGTGTAAAATTGCATGTGAACTCACTGGAGAGAAAAAGAGAATTGTCTGCATGTAAACTATCAAGAAAAGGGAAAAAATAGCAAACTGCTATTAGTATGTTTATCCAAATTCAGCCATAGATTGTTAGGAAATCTGTTTTGTGATGCCTTATCTCTGGCTCGTGTACTGTGGTCAGTTCTATATGGGATGTCCTGAGGGGTAAAAATGAGATAATACAATGTTTCAATGCTCAAGTCATTTCCTTAAACACATCACATGAGCTGTGAATGAATGAACCGTAGTAACACAACTTCCTGACAACTAGATAAAGAATTCCAGAGGCGAGGGAAAGAAAGATTTTATGAAACATACTATTAGACCATAAACCTGATAGCAGGGCTCTTGCCAGGTGACAACTAAACTTTCTAGAAGTTGATCTGTTGGTTTTGACCAAAAAATTATCTGTTAAGTAGGTCTTGTTTTTCTGTGGTTGCGAGCATGCATTTAAAATGATGTAAGATATATACATATATTGTAACAATCAAAAGTTCGGGGTCAGTACGATTTTGAAAAAAAAGAAAAAAAAGAAAATAATACTTCTATTCAGCAAGAGCACATTAAATTCATTAAAAGCTACAATGTCAAGACATTTATAATGTTACAAAAGATTACTATTTCAAACAAGAATGGTTCTTTTGAACTTTCTATTCTTCAAATTATTGGGGAAAAAATATTATGGTTTCGATAAAAATGATAAGCAGCACAACAATGATTCTTGAGCTGCAAATCAGCTTATGCCATGGTCTGTCTGAATACTCGATTCTGATTGGCTGGCAGGTTAAATTCGTTTAACTGCACAGGTAGTTCCAGGTCAGTTTAATCATGTTCTATATTAATGCGCTTCCTATAAACATTGGTAACCATAGTAACATCTAACAAGTTGTAACTGATGAAAATAACTGATGATAATCATTTTTATTGTTCCGGCCAAATATTGCAGCGCAAATATTATTAACATCTTTAATATGTGAATGCTGGCAAATGACCATGGCATAAGCAGGATAATCAACGGCTAGCTGTGAATTAAACAATTTGAATGCACTTCGCGGAGGCAACAACCCTCCGCTACGTGTCGGGTTGTTCTTTGCCTCCACGTCGTGCATTCAAATCGCTTAATGCACAGCTAGCCATCAATTATCCATTACATATTAGAATGATTTGAATCATGTGACACTGAAGACTGGAGTGATGATGCTGAAAATTCAGCTATGCATCACAGGAATAAACTACATTTGCAAATATATTCAAATAGACAACATACATTTTAAACTCTAATTATATTTTACAATATTACTGTTTTTAATTGATCTTTGATCAAATAGTGAACATAAGAGAACATAAAAATCTTACCAATTCCAAACTTTTGAACAGCAGCATTAATAACAATAAAGCCCCGTTCACAACAAGAATGATAACTATAAAGATAACGATATTAAGGTCCACACCAGCGAACGATATTGTCTGTTTATTCTAAGTGCACGCTCATACTGCTTTAAATTCTTGAGCTCATTATAGCAGGATAGATTCTGATTGGGTGTCAATGTTTTTATCATTCATCAACTGGAAAAAAATAGTTCTGAAAATGATTCCAATGATATTGTTTCTCTGTGGCTTTATCGTTAGCTGGGGTGTGGATTTTTAGAACTAGATCTTTATAGTTATCTTTATAGTATCATTTTTGGTGTGAATGGACCTTAATAGTAAATAAATAAATATAAAACTTGTATAAATATATGCATGCTGCATTAAATAACCATTATATGCAACTTTTAGTGGTAGCATTGCAAGCACATTACTTAAAAAAAGTAACTAAAAGTTACTTTTAGAAGCAAGTTACTTTCAGAAGCAAGCATTCCCGACACTGTTATTTAATATGCAATTAGTCAGAACTAGTAGAATCACTTTGGAAATTACACATCACTGATAGTATACATGATAAAAGATGTTCTCTGCTCTATTTTTAATCAAAACCGTGACTTTTCTCTTTAAAGTTTCCTCTTCAAGATAACATCATGAATCTAAAACAGTTTTAAAGGACCGACAAACAAGGGAGCTTTGATGTAATTCAGGTGAGATCTGGGTCTTGCCCTGTGCTAAATCTGGACACCTGTAGGCTGTTAAATGGTAAAAGGTGAAGGTGACAGGTTAATGAAATACATTTTTGTTTTATGAGTATAAAGACTACTGCTCTGAATCAAAACAAGAGGCGTCAATCCTTGAAACACCTAAAAATATCCATTCAGGTTTGAAAAACAAACACAGTAATCAGGCAGGAAGAAATCATACAGTCAGGGTGAAAGGTGCATGACAGATCTGAGGCCAAAAATAGGACAATCAGATTAATGGCAAGTGTCAAGCCCTGATAGCCGGCATCTTCCGTGTGCCATTTATTTCCATCAGTTTAAGAGCTGTTATAGTTGCCCTTTGCCCTGGGGTTGCTGACTTGCAGTTTGCCACTGGCAAGCACTACAAACAGGCAACCGCCTCCATGACCTCTGATCCCAGAAGGGGTGGGTTCCACATGTGAGTCAATGTTATTATTTCAAAACAAAAATGAGAGAGTGAAATGGAGAGAAATGTTGGTTTGCATAGGTCATATACAGCAAACACCTCAACACTGCTTTCTGTCACACATATCAACAGTTTGTTTTTTTTTGCATCTGAACTACAATAATAGCATCAATGTGTTTGGTTCATTAAAATATAAATAAATGATTTTCTTTCATTTGTAGAATATAAAAGATATTCTGAAAAATATCTTACAATGTGTCTACACCAGACGCAAGCGGCGCGGCGCAACAAAATACAATAGAACCTATTATGCTGTTTACACTGGATACGACGCGACGAGTAAACTCATTTAAAATCATTAAAGTATCAATTTTGTCTCAGATTTTGTCTCCTAATAAATCAAATAAATTATCCTTTTTTTGTCCCCTAATAAAATCAACACATACAAAACAAATGTTGGCATATACAGTACATCAAGAGTACACCGCTATAAAGAAATTGTGGATAACTCATCTCAGCTCAGTTTTTAGTCTGATTTTAAGAGAAATGTTCATATTAAAATCTATCATGTAAATTTGAATACAGTTTAAGACATTATCAAAATTTCTTCTGAAGTGTTTGGCACACATGAGCAGTGTTGGGGGTAACGCATTACAAGTAACGCGAGTTATGTAATCAGATTATCTTTTTTAAGTAACTAGTAAAGTAATGCATTACTTTTTTATTTAGAAGGAAATTTCTGAGTTACTTTTTCAAACATGTAAGGCCAGTTACTTTGTTTCCCATGTCTTATCTGACAGCTCTCGTGTTGCCATGTTGAGAGAAATCGGAAGTAAGTGCAGAGATGTTGTGCACGCTGTGTGGACTAGGGTTTGCACCAACTAATCGATTAGTCGACTAGTCGACTTCAATGCTTTGCCATGACGCTTTAAGCTTGACGTCGACTAGTCATTTGTCCTATAGAGGGTGCAACAGGATAATAAATATTTGAAGGACTTCCACATTTACGCTCTGTTTCCAAACAGTTAAAATTACAAATAAATATATACTCCAAAAGCGCTCCACAAGTCGTGTGATTATATTACTGGATGCTCGAGATTGAATGGGAGAATGCACGTTTTAAACCACTTATTGTACAAGTAAGTTAATCGCCATTCTAATCTAATGTGCTGCTGCACCTTAATGCACACTCATAGGCTGCAGACAGTAGCTCGCAGATCACGCCCACACAGAATCATTCAATGTGGAAATGTATTGTTAACACTGTTCTATGATTTCACAATAAAATAACTTGGAAACTGAAAAGCTCTATAATTTATTTCTTAATAACTAAATCCCACAGTTTCACAACTAGTAGAGAGACACTGCCAGGTAAAATTAATTCACACACGCAATCGCTCTTACTAATGCATTCATATGAATGTAATCTTTACTGTGCTACTTTATCTGTAACGTTATCTGATTTAGAAAAAGCAGAAATCTGTGAGAAATATAACGACCCAAAGACAAAAGAAATGATAAAAATTAGTTGTTATAGGAGCATTAACCATGTAGGCAGCGCTGTGTCATATGCCATAGCTCTGCACAAGGTGTTTTTTACAGCTCCAGGCTTATGTTCATCAATGACGTCATTAGTGACTAGTCGACTTCGACTCGACTTTCATCACATAAAAGTCGACTTTAAAAAATCAGAAGTTGTTCAACCCCTGGTGTGAACATGATAGTTCTAGACTACATATGAACATATTTACTAAATTCACCTGCACAAAAAAAGATTTGGTATTCCTCAAAACGAATAAAAACAGTCAAATGCAAATACAGAATATTATACAAACCTGCAATAATTAAATGTTAAATAAGACAAACATCATTTATGTGTTTAATCCCATTTTATTAACCAATGTCTTTGCTACTGATCTTTGATGATCTAATTCAACCATACTTAGCAAAATTTATTGCTAAATAGTGCTGAACTTTCTTCTCCTGTATCATATTATTCATGCAATTTGTTTGAGCTGCGCCATCTACTGTACAGACGTGAATTTACTTTTCCTTCAGCCTGAGGCACATTCATTTCACTTTTGTTGTGAAAATGACTTTTGCATTTGTAAAATAACTTTTTTATATTAAAAAAAACAAGCAAGTCCTGCCCAGATTTTAAAAGTAACTCAGAAGTAACTTTCCATGAAAAGTAACTAAGTAACGTAATTAGTTACTTTTTTAGGGTGTAACGCAACAGTGTAATTCATTACTTTTGAAAGTAACTTTCCCCAACACTGCACATGAGAATACTGGAGAAAATTGGAGAAGCAGGGCACCAACAACGGATGGATGGATGGATGGATGGATGGATGGATGGATGGATGGATGGATGGATGGATGGATGGATGGATGGATGGATGGATGGATGGATGGATGGATGAGAGAATGAAAGATGGATGGATGGATGGATGGATGGATGGATGGATGGATGGATGGATGGATGGAATGACAGATCGATAGAACGATAGACAGAAAGACAGACAGACAGACATAGATGACAGAATGATAGAACAATAGATAGAACGATAGATAGATAGATAGAACGATAGATAGATAGATAGATAGATAGATAGATAGATAGATAGATAGATAGATAGATAGATAGATAGATAGACAGACAGACGGATAGACAGACAGACGGATAGATAGATAGATGAAAAAGAATGACTGTTTTCAAGCAGGTTTCCAAAAGCATCAAAACACTACAGCAAAAATACTTAACATCAGTGAGATTAGAAAGTCTCTTGGCCTTTATCTGCACAAAGTGCATTGACTGGACTTGGATGAGTACATTAGACTTTAGTCTGGACGAACTGTATGATGATACGACCATATGACCATAACTGTGGGTGGGATTCTGGTGCAGATGTTGTCTGTAACTAGGTTTCCACCCGGCAAAAGGATAAATTATGAACACCCTGGACTATAATCAAGAAAATCAGCCAGCTGATCTGGGGAGCGATTTAATGGCACTGCCCGCAGCTTGACACCACAGGGTTCATCAAGTCCATTTCAGAAATGGATTAAACCCTCAAATCCAAAAAAGAAATCCAGACCGTGCGGACAACTCCCCTTTTGTCGCGAAGCAGACGTGTGATCAGTTTTCTTTGGCGTAAGTTAAATAAAGTCATAAAGTGGTACTAATGTTTTAATTTAGCACCATGTGTCTGCTGTGTGATGCTCATCCCTGTCTGCGCTGCGTCCCGCTGACCCTCATCTTCAGAGACCAACAGTTGCTATATGGCTGGACCGGAGAGACCAAATAAAATGAAAGAGATGGAAAAAATGAGGGGAAGGTGGGGTGGGAGACGGGGCAGGTGGCAGAAGCAAAGATGTGGACAAGAAAAGAGGATGATATTCCTCCCAACTAAATTGCTATTGACACGTTCCCCTTTTTATACTTGAAAATGAGGCAGAGGAGTGAGAGTGAAATGAAAGATCGGAAGAAAGACAGTAAATGGCAGAGAATCAGTCCATATGAAGCAGTCCTGGACTCAACAAGTTAGCGATTACTGATTAGCCAGTTCAGTCCCGCAGGGAGGCTTGTCTGTCCTTGGCTTGGGAAAACAACATGAAAGGATGCCGGCTGTTTTGTGCGGGTGACTTGAAAGCGCAGTGGCTATCAGAGACATTAGTCTTATCAATGGCCGGTGCTTTAGAGCTGAGCTATATGAAGCAACAAGGGCATATCTCCAGTGAGGAGATAACTAACACATACCTCCGGCCCTATTTGCATGCACCCGGGTAACAGGAGGGACAGGACGGGGAGGGAGGTGGTTTAAAATAATTATTTAATGAGAATTTGAATTAAAAGAAGAAAAAAATTGGCCAGAACTAGGCACCGGTGCCAGACGCACCCCAAATGCCCATTTTGGTGGCATGGCCAGCAAGGTTGGCACGCGACTGGCACGGCTAAGGCTTCCAGATCCATAACATCTGCTGGGCCGAGCTGTCCTTGGGTGGGACGGATAAAGAGAATTGTAACTTTTGAGGTCAATGAGTGCAAACTAAACTTGGGTGAGGTTGGCTTTTAAAAGCTTGACAACTAGGCTTTATGGGCGAGAGAAGTCAATGTTATTACCGACAGTCACTTTTGAAGACTTTCAAAAAAAAACACACTCGTCATATTTTTTTTTAATGGCTGATTGTGCAAATTGTTAAAAGGGATAGTATGCATTTTTAACTACACACTGTCATATGAATAACAAGTCAGTAACATTAATTGAAGTTTGATTAAAAAAAAAATAAAAAATAAAGCTCAGAAGATTCCTTGGGTCAGGAGTCGATATCTTATGACCAATTCCCACGTATTTTACAAGGTGGCTAATTCGTACAACCTCACTCATGCGATTTTGTACGATTTCTGTGAGAGGTAAGTTTAGAGGAGGGGTAAGGGTTGGTCTTGCATACGAATTCTTACGAATTTGCCATCTCGTAAAATGCATATGATTTTTCACAAATCTTACGAATTCGTACAAATGAGGTCGTACGAATTAGCTACCATGTAAAATATGTATGAATTGCTGTGAGATCAGGTTGGTATTACACTGGTTGTGTTAAATGTATTTGATTCACTAAAAACAACCAAATGTTTAGAGTCAGCCATTCTTGAAATGGACTACACTGCTTGAACTACACGTTTTTGATTCATCAAAAAGGCCTGAATCATTAGAGCCATTTGTTTTGGAAATGGACTACACTTGTTGCACTGTACGTTTCTAATTTACTAAAAAGATCTGAATAATTAGGGTCATTTGTTTTGCAATCAGACAACTCTGGTTGCACTGTATGTTTCTGATTCACTGAATAGTGCCAAATCATTAGAGCCAAATTTTTCTGCCCTCTTGCAAAACTGCCAATCGTGTGGATTTCTATTGGAATGGCTGGATTACTTAACCATTGGCTAGACTAAAACACTAGTGGACACAAAAACACTATTACAATGCCATAAAATTGATCTATATGTGCTTTGTATTCCAAGTCTTCCGAAGTCTTTTAATAGTTTTGTGTGAGAAACGGTCTATAATTTAAGTTAAAAATGTAAATCTGTGACCACATAAAGTGAACTGAAACTAATTTGTACGCAAATCAGTAAGTCTGTCCGATTCAACATTCAACATTAAGACTGTCCCATTCAAGAATCTGAGTGAAAAGAAAGATTTGTTTTACTTTCATTTTAATTGCTTGGAAAAGAGCAACTAGCATATTTTTCGAAATGGCTCCTTTTGTCTGTGTGGCATTGATGAAAGTAAGTCATATGGGTTTGAAATGACATGAGGGTGAGAAAATAATAACTTTATTTTTTATGTCCCTTTAAACAGCAGTAAGTTACTGTATCAGAGGAGCTTGGTTACCAACACCTGAACTCACCTGTGCACATCGACTCACAAGAAGCTTTCAGAAAATATTATGCTGACTCCCAGTGGATGTTTGCAGTTTGTACAAACATCTAGGCCAAAGTTCATCCTTACTGGTCCTACTCTTCTTGGATCTTTCGTACTTTTCCACAAACTCATCTGAAAGTCTGATGCACCTTCCGAAGGACAATGGTTTCCCACAAGAAAAACACACTGGGCCTTACAGTGATGTCCTCTCTTTCGTTGTGCCTGCTTACATAATGCTAAACCAATCAATCTAAGGACTGACTCCTGAAAAGCAAATAGCCTGGGCTGGACTGACATAATTTTTGCCAATGGCAGCAATAACAAAAACTACTTTTTAGAAATAAAATAAATCACTCCAGCAAGAACTTCAATCCCTCTTGTGTGAACTTTCACCTCCGCTAGTGCAATTAATGCTTGCTTGGAGCAATTCTGTTAGTCATCCTGAGGTTAAACGCTGTTCACAAATCTTACATCGCGCTCTGAAGTGGAGCATCTGAATTGCATTGTGGGATACGCTTCTGTGTGGCAGTACAGTAAGAATTACCAGTCCCCGAATATATACAATAATCATAGCAGGAAATTGTATTAGTTCAAAGTCCTCAGCCGCAGTGAGGGAAACCTCATCCCTGCATTTGTCCCTGTCATCGACACAAAGGGAACCACATTTTAACTGGTGATTGTGAGAAAGTGAGCGTTCTGTCAGGTCTTATTTGTTCAAGCCGTGCACGCTGCGTGTGCTTCGCGAGCATTGGCCGCACGCTAAATGGTTGCAAATGGAGCCCTGATCCACTGCTGTAGTCACATATGATTCCCATGCATCCCCATCAACAGGCCCGGTCAATTAGTAACTTCCAAGGAAAATAAATTGTGGCTTGTGAAGGCTTCCCAGCAGGACAGCTTTAACAGATTGGCTTAGTAAATGGATCCACACTCGACAAAAACACCCATTCTCTACCTGCTGATAATAATCTGACTTTATTTAAACTGGTTTAAGTGGCCGAGTATGTGTGTGCATGTGCAGGAGTGTGTGGAAGTTGTGGTAAGTTTGGTAACTGAGATTGTATTTTAAGGCAGACCAGGTCTTGACTCAATCATACTAGTCTGATAATTCATGCATGTATTGATCCCTGAACTTTAAACTACTATCATGTTCCTTGCCAAAAGATAAGATCATTTCAAAATAAAATTATTTTAATAATAATGTTATTTACTAAATAATAACTCAATAAATAGCACAGCTCTTGCAAAAGGTGTTTACACAAAGACTTTTAATTAAGGTGGCAGTCCAATAAATATATATTAAAGGGGTCATATGATGCGATTTCAAGTTTTCCTTTCTCTTTGGAGTGTTACAAGCTGATTGTGCATAGATAAGATACCTGACGTTGCAAAGACTAAAGTCTCAAAACCAAATGTTATTCTTTATCAAAGTTAAGACTCTGCCACGCCCCCCTAAAATGGCTCGTTCAAACACGCCCCCACATCTCTACGTCATTATGTGGAAATATTTGCGTAATGCCGCCCTAATGTTCAGGCAAAGTAAGAAGGCGTGGTTTCAGTAACCGCAGTTAGTGTTGAAGCAGCAGTGTCAGGGAGATGCTGTGTATCAAGGCGAAAGCAAAAGCACTTTATTTGGCCTTCCGAAAGTAGATGAATTTATGAATCTTAAAGATTACTTACAACAGAACAGCAATGCATTTTATGGATGACCGTTTTGTGAACCTAGGAGAGGAGGTAATTCTGACTTTGCTACGACAATCTGGCACTTTTGAATCAGCTACTGTAAGTATGTTTTGTTATTAGTTTAAGTATTTGCTTTTGACTGTTCAAATGCGGAATTTTGTGTGTCGTGTATGTGTGTCTGCGTGTGTGTGTGAGAGAGAGAGAGAGAGAGGGTCACACACAGTGGAGTCAGCTGTCTTAACCGTCTGTGGCTTGTGTACTGCAAACACATACGAGCTTCATCAGTGTGTCTGTCATGCGACTCTGTTCCCCTTTCAGGCTTGAAGGACATTATTAACTGTCTTTACATTTATTTTAAAAGATAAAGCTCGCGATTATGAAAAGGGGCGTTACATTTCCGACGAGTGCTTGCGGTGCTCGGCCAATCACAATGCACTGGATCAGTTGGCCAATCAGAGCAGACTGCACTTGTCAGATGGAGGGACTTTGTAGAAAACAACATGTTTGAGAAAGATGGGGCATAGAGGACCAACAATAATGTACAGTATTTGAAAAATGTTTTTTTTTCAACATTAAAGCATGTCAGCATATTCTGTTACACCAAATACACAAAATAATCTTAAAAAAAAGCATCATATGACCCCTTTAAACAATAGTAAGTACACATCTAGTATCATATTTTATTCATTAAAATTTTAAAAAATATTACTGATAAAATGCATTAATGGGTGTCTTCATTTAAAAACAATTGAATCATTGGTCTGGAATCAGACTTTATTTGTTGTGCTATATGTTTTTAATTCACTAAAAAGCACCAAATCATTAGAGTCATTTGGTTTGGAATCAGTATACTCTAGTTGTGCTAAATGTATTGATTCACTTCTAACAACCAAATCATTAGAGTCAGTCGAATCGGACCACATTGCTTTGCCCCTGAACTATCATGAAAAACTTAAGTTCGCATAGTCTTTGAATTTGGCTTCTCCCTTTACTGTCTGTCAGCAGTACGACATGTTTTCTAATGAAGCACAATGTTAACACACTAATTAAAGGACTAATGTTCGCAACTAACAGCAAAGTTCGTGATTGATGTTTCCGATTTCTTGAGTACTATTAACCTGGAATCACAGGCTACACTAGTCCTGTTCTTGAAAGGCTGTAATGTGAGACAGAGGTATTTCAGCCACGGGAGAAGCCTTCAAAGGTGGACCGCTCTGGCATCAAACAGTCATTTGGCTGCCTTTGTCACTTTATGAACAGAAACAGGGAATTTTACTTAGCATGTGAAAACTGTTAATAAGTTGCAGAGAAATTTGTTTTAAGATTTTCTCCTTAATGCAAAACAGACACTCTGCTACACTGTCTATTTTTTTGCGTAGCCATCCTAATGCATTCCTTTTGGTTTCTGACATCTTCCAAAAACAAAGTCATCAAAGTTTAACGTTTTGTTGTTGTTTGTTTTACAGTATTTACATATGATCTATTTAATGATTTATTCAATGTACCTAAATGAGGAAATATACATTTAATTTCTTTCTGTAAATTCATAATAAAGTAATAATTACTTTCTGAAAAATGTATAATAAAGTACAATTACTTCCTGCAAATTCACTAAATTGAAGTATTTTCAAAAAACAGTGAAAAGTTTGACTCCTTGTCACAGAATTACCGCATTTGAAACTTGAGGTGTCAGAAAAGGCGCAGCAGCACCAACGTGTGCATCAAATTTTTGAGTGTTTGTAATATCATACTTCGGTTTAAAATTCCCTTGTGCTTCTATATCTGCACTGTGCATGTTTTTAGCTCATCCTATTTTCCATAGACCTGTAATTTGAAGGTACTTAAAATGCATCCGCCACAAAGCAGATCGGCACTGTGGCTCACTGAGGCTTCAGATCCACCAGGAGACGAACCAGCATGGGAAGACAACAAGAGCCATAAGCTCCAAATTATTGTAATTATCATACGCTTCGGGAATTTCCTGTAGCAGATAATGGGGTATACGAATGTCATATGTAAAGTGTTATAAATGTGGAATTGTTTCATATAGTCGCTGATGGGCCCAAGATGGAGAACTCTGTGCACTCTGTTGCAGTTAAATTCACACATGTCCTGGTGTGCTAACTATAGGAGTGGTGGTCACCGACCGATTACAGAGCTGAGAGACTTCAAACGCCCTTTAAAAGGAAGAAAACTAACATGACTGCCACCATTGAAGGGCAGATGCTAAAGCAAGTGTACAACTTTCCAAAACCAAACTCAAAACAATGTTGAGCTACTGTAAATGATTGAATTACTGTAAACTGTTGTTATTATTATTATTATTTTAATTTATTACTCCTGCTTGCTAGGAAATTGTTAGGAAAGAGATGATGCTGGCATGGAGAAATAGTCAAGACACAAAACATGATAATAATGTGACTACAAACTTTATCAATGCTGAGAACTTACTGAATCAAATGTACATTTCCTAAATAGTTCAATTCCAATTCAACTCAGTTTAATGGTAACATTATTATTATTGGAAAATATAATATAATAAATTAATATAATATAATATAATATAATATAATATAATATAATATAATATAATATAATATAATATAATATAATATAAATAGTTCAATAATTAAATAAATAGTTCAATTCCAATTCAACTCAGTTTAATGTTAACAATATTATTTTTGGAAAATATAATATAATATAAAAAGTTTAATAGTTAAATAAATAAATTGTTCAATTCCAATTCAACTCAGTTTAATGTTAACTTTTAATTATTATTTTTATTATTATTATTATTATTATTATTATTGGAATATATAATATAATTAGATATTTAAAAAAATATTGTTTTTTTAAAATGCTATGTTTAAATATGGGGGCAAATGAAAAAGCCAAGAATGTAATTTTATTAATATAATTATAAACGTAATTATAAATATAATTAAATAATTATAATTAATATAATTATAAATATAAATGCTATAAACTCAATATTTAAATAAATACTTTTTAAATTGTAATATCATATGTAATAGTAGTATTATAATTCTACAAAATAAAATCCTAAAAAATTATCTGAGGTGATTATGTAATTGATTTGATGCTTAATGTTTAAACACAAAGAAACAAACACGGATGGATGGATGGATGGATGGATGGATGGATGGATGGATGGATGGATGGATGGACGGACAGAAAATGATGAACAGAGAGAGGATTGAGATAAAAAAAAAACTCAACATGAGCGCCGTGTGTCAGGGCTCCAACCAAAGCTCAATGCTAAATTAAATGTAAAATAAATCTAACTGTGTAGGGTTAGTTTCTTAGCGTATATATATCAAAATGGTTCCATACTGTCCGACTAAACATCTATAGTTGTATCGTAACATAGCGAAGGCTACGAACTATGCAAAAATTCAAGATGCCTAGATTGGCTGATGAGGAATGAAGCGAAGGCAGTGTTTTATATTACAGGAGTCCTTGGAGGTAACTAAATATGTCTACATTTATGCAGGAAGCATGAAAAGAAAACAGCAGCAATGCTCGCATGCAATCCGCAACTTTCAAAATGTCAACCCACACATGAAAATACTTTTCAACGCACATGACGTCAGATTATAAGCGCCGACTTTTTGGCCCATAAGCTGCACCAGTCCCCCCCACTCCATGGCTCTGACAAGCACCCTGAAGTAGGTGAAGATCAAACACTGCAGCCTGGGGTAAATTATATCAGATTCCACTTTGTTACGAAGGCCTGTGTTTGCTTTCCGACATTTACAGTCGAGGCCGACCCTCGCGGAGGCCCCTCGGTCTCTTTCTCTCTAAATCCCGACAGCCGCTTGCGCTTGAGTCGAGGGGTGGTGGGGGGGGTTGAGGAATAAAGAAAACGAAGACCATCTGACTTCCATTGCTCAGCTCGGCGTGTGTGTTCCGTTTAGCCACTGGTATTTGGATGAGGCGTACGGCACAGTTACCAGAGCCCCGCTCCGAAACGTGTATGATGTCATTGAGGTTCCATCATTACAGGCTGCAGATGAGGCTGCTGTGGATGGGCCGGGTCAGTTCCCACGCTTGTTTGGCAGAGATCAGCTCCTGCAGCCATAATGTGAAGAAGCTTCTGGACAAGATTAAAAATGGAAGAGAATGAAAAAACAAGGAAGGGTGAGGATCTCCTTTGTAAGACTTCCTTTTTTTAGGTGCTCCCTCCTCGCTCGTTCTGAACGGCTCTTATGTTGCATTCCATATCAGTGAGTCTGTCTAAGAGGCCCCACTTGCGGGAGTCTCTTGTTTGATAAACACAAAGAAGTGCAAGGAAATACAGTACAATGAAATGCACTAATGTCAGAAAGCAAGGGCTCTGCTGATTTCTCACTATTAAATCTTAATATTGATGATGTTCCAGCTGTTTATCTGTGTGAGGCATGTGTCTTTGGGTGTGCTGTGATGTGAGATGCAGAAACCAGCACTTCCTGTAGTTTCTGTAGCTCAACTGAAGCATGGCGTTAGTAACATCAAAGTTTTTTTCGTGTGTCCATACGTCCCTACTACATAGTAAGGGAAAAGCAGTTTGTAAAATAAGCAGTACGTTTGAATATCAAGTATTTATAAAACAGTAGCCGAAAAGATTGTACCCAGATTGTAAAGGGCAGGTAAAAGCAAAACTGTCAATGCCAAGATGACGGATTTACAGTACTGTACTCTTGGATTATATTCATATGAGGTTGTGAATTCAGAATTGAATACACCGTCTTTCAATAATTCATTTAGCAAAAGTGTTTGCAAAAAAATCATATAACTAATTTTAACTAGAAAAGTTTGCAGCAAAAAAGTTAAAAAGCCTACAATAGGCAGAACAATAGAATGACAGAATGAAGGATAGACAGATAGAACAACAGAACAAACTACAGGCAAACAGACAGACAGACAGACAGACAGACAGATAGATATATTTAAATAACAGCATCTTCCAATTGCATACTTAATATAATTTAAATCTCCCACTGCATATAAACATGTTAGCAGTGCAAAATTGATTTATACTTGTCATAAAGATGGGTTTTATTTTCATTCTACTATGCACACCTACACTGTCACTGTCAGGCACATCAGTTCCAGGGCATCAGGGTCACCAAGCTGGCATCAAGCAGATACCCATGAGGGTGCAACACTACCACTGCTAGCGTAGGGGGGTGGCAGACAGACAGGGGCCTACCAAACAGCTTGCGACCCTAACCGACAGTGGCTGGAGAACAATGAGCGCAATTATTGAAAAGAACACAGTCCAAGTCTGAGAGCCCTTCCCCGTCAAGTCTGTTTACTCGCGAGGGGGTTCGTAGCAGGCCACTGACCTCCCTAACGCCAGCGGTCCTTTAGAAGCGGCCGGTTGTCATGGTTTTCCTCCATCACCAATGACAAGTGTCCAGCTGGAAGGGCTTTCTGGGCCATTGATTACTCGACTGTATTCTGCAGATCTGCCTGAGCAAGTCAGAACAGCGGGACAAGGGGGCGTGACATGAAAATAAACCCTAGAGTGTGACGGATAGGTTTTCTGAAGGTTACAATGCTGAGGTAATATGGAAAGATTCGCCAGGGCTTGAACAATAATAAGTGGTGAATCACAGCTTTCATGGACCATTAGGAAGAAATTCCTTTTTTACTGCTTTTTTGGCTGCTGAGAACCCCAGACAACCGATCTGGAGGGTGTCAGTGGGCCGCCTTTCAGCAGGTAGGTGGGGCTAGTGGCGCATTACCAGTGCAGCCAAAACTCTCGGTGACTCCTTGCTGCAGGTGCCGTGATGCTCCAGGGAGCGAGAATCTGCTATGGATTCCAGCTAAAGAAACAGCTCCAGTTCAGCGCTGCAGCTCGCATGGTAGCCGAATTTGAAAGGGCAAAGGGGGGATCCTTTCAGCAGCGCTGATACCCAGTACAGTACTTGTTTCTGTAAATGAATAGACCTGTTGAAGAGTCTTGCCACTAACAATGAATAATAGGCAGCTTATGCGAGAGCGCCTGTGTCAAGTGCCACACAGAGCCGGGAAGGCAACCGAGGGGCGCCTGTTGCACTTTTTCACCAGCGCTGCTCTAAATCCTTGAATTGCATTTACAGCTTCCTTGCTGTATGTGTGTGTGTGTGTGTGTGTGTGTGTGTGTGTGTGTGATGTGTTATGTGTGTATGGTGTGGGTGTACAGAAGGACAGAGCTCCTCTGTATTGTATTGTGCAGAAGAAGGTGGAGCAGGAGCAGGAGGGGTGTGTGTTACGGGCTTGATGTAGGGGGTGTGATTGGTGCCAGAGTGCTCCAGAACTGCAGGGAACTCCCTCCAGATCCCAGCTGCCCAAGCCTGGCTGCAAGCTGCAAGCAAGTGCCAGGCTTCTTTCGGCCTTCCTGGAGGAATTCCAGCCTGCATGGGAGGAGGAGGTCGGAAAAATGCCAAAAATAATGTCTGGGCCTATATAAAGTTAATCTCATGGGTCAGACAATGCTGAGTCATAAAGAAAGCAAACACTCAGGTAAGTTTTTACAGAGGACTCGATTTCATTTGTCTTTAAGAGGAACAAAGAGCACATTGCAATGCTTAATCTGCAATACATGTTATTTTTCCAAATTAAAGCAGAATGGAAGAAACTCCTACAGGTCTAGGGCATGTGCAACAGGGCACGCTTTTTAAAATCTACAAGTTGTGGGCTGCCTGAAGGAGGCTTCTGCATTAGACAGCTTACGTTTAAAAGCTAGACAGTGTGAAACGGGTCGTAAAATGCTGCGAGACACTAAAAACAGTGTGAAAAATCACATGTTAGCCAAGATGCATCTTCTTTAGAGTGTTGTACCATACTTTGAAAAAATAAATGTCATACAGGATGATCAGAAGTGATGATCAGAAGTGATAGTAATGACATTTATAATGTTACAAAAAAATTTATTTCAAATAAATGCTGAACTTTCAATTTGAAAAAATGTATCATGCTTCCACAAAACATTTCTTGAGCAAATCAGCATATTAGAATGATTTCTGAAAGGATCATGTGACCATGTAGACTGGAGTAATGGCTGCTGAAAAATTGCCTTTGCCAACACAGGAATAAATTGATAAATTCAGCCTTGGTGAGCATAAGAGACTCATCCCTATACAGGTTGATGTTAAAATGGTACAAGTGAATCAGAGGATTCTGGCTATTCAGAGTCAAGTTTATCTGGAAGTATTTAATGCATTATTTGTCTAACAATCATGGGATTGAGTTTATTTTGCAGATAATTATGGCTTTTGTTGAGCTGATGGTCAGGATAAGCATGTGTTCCGAGCCATTAACTTGTGCGCTTGTTCTGGCAGCGGCTATACTTGTTTGGTGTAGCATACATTGAAAAGAGTGACAGTCCACAGTAAACTATAACACTAGGTGATTCCACAAGTTTATCAACAGGTGTTTCACTTTGGACTACTGAGCCGTCACTTACCTGCATAACAGTAGAATACAACTGAAAATCTCTTTCAGTACAGAGACGACACATAAAACAGAATTTAAAAAAATATATTAAATGTAAATACATGGTAACGGTTTACAAGAAGATTAAAAGGATAGTTTACCATAAAAAATTTATGACCTTCATTTTTCTGTGGAGCACAAAAGACAATGAAAATTGTCAATTAAATGTCCAGTTGTCCATATTGCCCATCCATACAATGAAAGTCAATGGGGTCCGATGTTGATTTGGACCCCATCGACTTTCATTGTATGTAAAAAATATTATTAAAAATATCTTCTTCTTGAACCATAGTGTAAAGTGTTACAAATTAATGCTTCTGGATCAAAGTGTTGGAGTAATACTGTACAGTTCCAAAAAAGTACAACAGATTATGGACTCTTGCTGAATCATCTACAACTAAACACTCAGAATGGACCTACTCAGAATGGATTTCTTTACTTTTTTTAGTGAATTGAGTATAAAAACAAAAAAAAAGGTGCAAATTGCAAATCAACCACACTATCAGCAGATGCAGTTCATTCTTAATGGTTGTCCGTAGAGTCTAGATCAATCCAAACCAGAAGCAAAGTATTTGTTTCCCTTTCCTGAAGAGTTGCTATTTCTGTTGGGCAAGTTTCTTTCTTGGGCATGTGACAAAGACATTGCTATTAACATACCGCCCTTTCTTTTTGTGTCTGAAATATATCTGATAAGAATAGCTTGGGCTGATGCCGCTGGAATCCCCCCGTGCCGCCTGCACTGTTGACTCCGGATCGACCTGGGTGGTGATCGTGGCACTTGGCAGAATGTATCACTTTCCCAGAGCTGCACAGAGGATGCCTTTCCTTTGGAAACCAGGTAATTCTCGCCTGGAATGAAACAATTGACCTGTGTGTCATCCAGGCGTGACCACACTATAGCATTGTTCCTGAAATAAGATATATTGTCCCTGTAGAATGAGCACGATTAGATTATCCTTTTCGGCCTCGTGCGCTCTTGTTATTCTACATGCCACACACTTCCCCTCTATTGATGAACACGTTTCCACAATGCCTTCCTGACTCGTCTGTGACGTTCAGGGACATCTAATGCACACAGTCAAACACCTGTATTACATTTATCCTGTTCTGAATAGACCAAGTGAGGGATAGAAATGCTGATGTGGCTCACACTCAATAACAAACAGTGCTAAATATCTGTGGAATTGGCACCATGTTGATGGTTTTCCATTTGTCTCAAACCCTGACCCACTGAGTGCACCCAAATATTTCTGTAAAATGCCCAGTGAGTGGAGATACAAGGACGTTCAGTTTTATCCAAAACAGATGAATGTGAATGTGTTTTTATATGTTGGTTGTTGTACGTATCACGACAGTTTGGAAAACAACCCTAACTAATAAGTGTCAACAAAATCAAACGTGAGATAAAAAAAGCATTTGCTGAGGCAACCATGCCATTTTCACTAGCTATTTTCTCATAACTCATGTTTCACAGGATTTGTATCTGAGCACTTCACAATGAAAATGCAATGTTGTACCGGGTGAGATACCAAGCAAGTTTACTACACCAGAAAAGCAATATAAAATGAGCTGGTTATGTGATGCAAAGATCAAAATATATTTGTTTAGAAATCATGCACTATGATAAAAACATACAGAAGTCATAACAATATTGTGCAATAAAAGGTGCAAAAAATGCACCTCATTAGTCATTAATAATCTGCCACTGTAACTGTAATTTGTGTGAAAAGTAAAAGTTTTTAAGTGTTTTACTGCCAATAGAGTTCAACTTCATCTTATGAATTTTATTTATTGGTATGTTTTTGGAGTTTTGCAAAAATGTAAATAGAGGCACATTTTTTATTAAGAAACTATGTTGATTTTTTTCTTCTTACATTTGACGCAGATCTGTATTACAAGTCTGTCTTGTTATTTTGATTTGTCAGCATGTTGGATCCAAGCAACATGGTAGGTTAAACTCTTTGCTAGTTCACACAATTAAACAGAAGGACATGATTTCAGTGGTGAACAGAGGGAGGACTTAATATTTATGTGTCATATACATCGAGGTTCTGGTGACAGATCCTAGACCAAGCCAATTTTTCCTGCACTGCAGTTCCTGGTGATGGTGGTGATAAATGTTCCAACACGCAGGAGCATGGAAAAACTCATTTCCTCCCCGGCTGAAAAGCGCCAAACACCCAGAAAGCCATCAAGTCTGACCGGTGTGGACACAAGGGCACAAGAGGAAGACAGAAAAGATAACCTAATCATCTTGTGCTTCCAGATGAAGCAGTCATAAAAAACATTCTATTAAATGCCACCAAGACTGAAGATCTCAAAACTGAACTACAAGATACTATAAACTCTAAAATTGCTCTGCGGAGCTCCCCCCGGCAGACTGGAGCATATTCCCAAGCTCTGCAGTCATTTCTAGCAATTAGCAGACCCCAACTGTGCTGTTAATAGTCTCTGAGGTGTGCTCTCCCTTCAGACCTTGCTTTGTTTTCCCACCCACCGCATTGTTCAAGAACGTTAACTTACTACACCGGCTTCTTTGAGCAGGACTCACCAGAAAGAGCCCACCCTAATGCTGGCACTGATGCAGGAACGCTGACAAATAGCATTTACCTCGAGCTCTCCTGCTAACATGCTGAGAGCTGCTGTTTGTCTAGATAACATGACAGAGGAGGAAGGAGAAATGGAGAGCATGCAAGCCAACTGGATGTGAAAAAATTCTCTAGTATTTCTTCGTTGAAGTATTTCACACATGGTGGTCGAGAAGAAGTCTTCCCTGCTTCATACGAAGATATATTATATAACATATAATAGTTTTAAATGGTTTATCTGGTCTGAGTAATGTTTCATAACAGATTCGCCTGGCATATATATCTGTTGGGTGTTTCTGGTAATAAAAAGTTGTTTTATTCAATTAAATGAAATTTAATACAAATATAACATGATTAACAAATAAAATAAGTTTACTATTAAAAGTAGTAACGTTATGATGTAAATAAAACTGAAATGTGCAAAAATGTTATAAATAAAAATTTATTATAAGTAACGTTTATAACAGAAGGTGTGAAACAGAATAGAATGCAGGTGTCTTGAAGTGTTATGAGACAAGATGCAGCCTAATAACAATAATAGATGCATTAAATTGATCAGATCGCTCAGATGATGTAAATAAAACTGAAATGTGCAAAAAAGTAAAAAAAAAAAGATATAAATAAAAAGTTGAAAATTAAATAAAATAAAATAAAATTAAATTAAATTAAATTAAATTAAATTAAATTAAATTAGTTTAAAAATTAAATAAAATAATTTAATTTTATTTTATTATTTTATTTTATTTTAAATTAAATTAAATCATGGGATTCCAATATTGTAACAAATGCAATTGTATTACAGTGGCAAACAAAACAAAGGTACTGCCATAGCAAACAAAACAAAGAATACATTTCAAAATAGCAAAGAATACAAAGGTATTGCCATGGCACAAAACAAAACAACATGTGTAAAAACTGATATGAATAAAAAAGTAAATTAAAAAATAAAAAGTTATATTATGTTGTAAAAATACATTAAAATTAAATGAAATGAAATGAAATGAAATTAAAATTTAATTTAATTTAATTTAATTTAATTTAATTTAATTTAAATTCATTTAATTTAATTTAATTTAATTTAATTTAATTTAATTTAATTTAATTTAATTTAATTTAATTTAATTTAATTTAATTTAATTTAAATTTAATTTAATTTAATTTAATTTAATTTAATTGTTGTGGTGTTACTAAGGTACCATAAAAAACAATACCAAACCATGTTTTTTACTCTTTTTTTTTTTCTTTTTTAAAGGTTAATCTAAGGTTAATCTAAAACTTCAGACGAACAGCTTGAGCACGATCAAGGCAGCTGAAAACCCAGAGGATTTCATTCACATTATTGGATAAACATTATGCTTCCAGAGGCGGTGAGTCACAGCAGCATCCCCTTATGATGTGGTCTCTTTTCCTGTCCACTCATATCCCCATTACCCACTGCTATGTCGTCCCTGGTGGTGTTTCTCGTAGGAACCCAGCGTGCCACACGTTTGTGACTCATCACAAATTGTTGGTGTGGTGGGGCACAACAGAGCCCTGCGGGGTGTCATAAGTGGCCCACGCGTATAACAAGCTTCAGATAATGATAGAGTTGACTGTAGTCTGTAGTGCACATGGCCTCTTAACCTCTCTCAGTTATTTTGGATAAAGATCATGTTTAGCATTCACTTCCTTAGCCACAAGCTCACCCAGCGATGATGTAGTGTTGTTAGACTGGTTTTTTTGATTGATGTTATGGGATGTTGTTGTGAGGTGTTGTTAACTCGAAAGCGAACAAGTGTGAGGTTTCATTTGAAGTACGCAGTTCAGATAAATATTCACACTGAGGATTCAAGGCATGTGATGGTAACTCCTGGCACTGTCTTAAAACTGATTCCTGGTTGTGAAAACTCAGCATCTACACACCAACACGTGGAGGGAACAACATCCACGGCGTTCTTCACAGGACTTCCCAGAGAGAATTCAGGGGGATACAGTTATGGGGGGGGGTTATGGGTTATGGGTTTCTGTTGCTCAGAAACAGCTGGAAAAGAGCATGAGAATAATGAAGGATCAGGGTCCAGTGCACTGCGTAGGATGAGGAGACAACAAGTGCTCCTTCAGAAGCCATCCAAAAATATGCTGAGCTCTTTGACTCGCCGTATATAGGCCAAAGTCCAGCAAGCTTTTCCAATAAGTGCTCTTTCCTAATAATATCATGGAAAATGTTCCATAAGGTTGTGGCATTTGCAAAACAGTCACATCAATATGATACATTTTTTGGATTGCCAGTGGCCCTTCAGATGTTTGGAAAGATAATTTGTATCTTTGATTATTAAGTTGTTAGATTGTAGCAAGTAAAAAAGTGTTTGTGTAAAACTGCTGTGGCAGAAACCACTCATTCAATACAATGTGGTATTTCTAAAATTACTGGAAAATTGTGTCATCGTTGACCCACCCTCGTGTCACTTCAATTTTTTTTTCCGGTGGAACACTTAAGGAGTTATCATCAAAACATTAAAGCTGCTATTTTCCATACACATAAAATACATGGTGATCACTAGCTGTTAGCAATTTGTTCATTTTATTACATTTTTTTTTTTTACAAATCTATTTGATAGGTCAGGATTTGAACGCAGGTCCAGACTAATGAGACAATTAAATTTATATAGAAAAATTCAAATTTTAAAAATAAAAATTGTCTGGGCAACCAAATCAAATTAAATCCTGCTACAATAAATTTAAATAAAAAATTTAACAATAAAATTTAGCAGCATGATACATTTGTACTGATTAATGTGAATCAAATCAACCCCATTACAATAAAATAAAATACATGTCATTATGCTGATTAATATTTATCAAATTATCACTTATTTAAAAATGAAAAAACAAAATATAATAAAATATAATGATGCCCTTAATTAATATTAATCATATTAACCCCTATTACAATAAAATAAAAATCTAAAATTAAATGAAAAATAAAATAAAACACTTTTAATTGAGGTAAACAGTTTTTTTTTTTTTTTTTTTTACTTTTCATTTAATGGGTCTTTTTTTCTAAGAAACAAGCTCATGAAGATGAATGTACTGAGTGAGATGAAGAGACTTATGAAGATTAACCTATTAGAAATAATAAAGGCAAAGTATATAAATGTAAACGTGAATTGGTGATTTCTGCCTTTACACAAACATTTTTTTTTCCAACAATTATCATGCAATTTAATTATCTGAGATGCAAATCATTAATTTTGGAAGTTACATTTGTCTACAAAAAAAGTCCAGAATCTCTGTTTGAATGGGTATGAAGTATCCAGATGTAATATTTTGCCTGAAATTGAAGAACTTTTTCTGCTTTCTGTCTTCATGGAATTACCTGCTAATGCACTTTTCCTACAAGTTCAGTTCTGTTTTGACCGACTGACACTTTACTTAGTAGGTGATGATAAATGATGATTCTTGTAATACTGTCTCTCCCCAGAGAACCGCCTGTCTGAAGTCATGGGGTTTAGCGGCACCAGACATCCTCCAGTCCAGTATGGGACCCTCAAACAGAGACCATGCCTAATCTGAAGCTGCCATTCTCCCTGCGCCGCAGACTTTTACAGTAAGCTGTTTGCCTCTGAGCTACTCCTCTCCATGACTGATGCACTTAAAATAAGAACAAAGCTATTCTGCCCCACTCTCTTTTTGCTACCTTCCATCTTTTTTCCCCCTCCTTGAAATTGCTGAATGCCCTGAATATTCATAACTATGTTTTTTTTCTAACAAGCATGCAAAATGGATATCAGAGCGTCTTGGCTGCCTGACAACACCAGGCTCTCTGACAAAGAGAGACTGGAGAGGAAAATGAATAAAAATGAGAAAAGGACAGTGAGAGTTGAGGTTGATGGCGATGACAGTTAAAGTTGTGAGTTTGTATTATTTGAATTAGGGTATGTGATGGGTTTAATGATTCATTTCTATTTCCTCTGTTTTAACGAAGTCAACCATGAATAATACAGACTTGCTAGAGATACTGCTAACTGGTCCCAAGACACTGAGAGGTAAAAACTGTAAAAACAAGTTGAAAACATGCAAGTGAAATCTTTCAAGTTGATTTTGAATCAAAACAAGACACAAATGTAATCGCAAAAACCTGCGACCTGCATACAATTCGTACAATAATTATTCTTAAAGACATTAAATATTAGAAATACATTCTAACTTCTGTTATGGTGTGCATTTCCGAGATTGAAAAAAAAAAATTTAAAATGGGGAACTGGATCATGAAAAATAAGTGTTACAAACAAAAATGGAGTGAGAGATTGCAGATTTCCAGGTCACATTGCTGGTGAGTGTTGTGGAGTGGAGTGTTGACATGAGACATGGAAGCTGAAAATCATCTCAATGTATACAGTTAAAAATCTTTTTCAAATCTATTGATTTGCTACCATTGCTGTAACCTTTATTATATTGGTCAACGCTCCAGTTACTGACATAGCCTCGGTTCCCTGAGATAAAGGCATAACGCTATGGAGTAAACTCCTGTTTTACTCTGTTCTGAAGCCTGATTTGTTCACGTTTGTGTAGCTGCACAAACCAATGGCACTTTAGCCTGCCAGAAAGGGCGGAGCCAACCCCTATATAAGTCGGCTCAGAGCGCCATTCATCAGATCATTCGACTGAAGCAACAGTCATCGATTCACGTGCAGCTTATAGCGCAACGAGTGACGCATCACTCATTCCCTTATCTCAGGGAACAGAGGCTACATCAGTAACCAGAGTGTACCCTTTTGAACAGTCTCTCCCATTGCATATAACGCTATGGGGAACGCATCCAATCACGCCGCACTATGAGCAGATACAGAATAATCTGCTCTGCAAGCCCAGTCTCGGAGCACTAGTAATAAGAAACCCTAAAAACCTGGGCACAGTGTGCCCCAAGCTAGTGGCTGAGAATCATAAATACAACTAGCTTCACCCAAAAGGGGGCATCTAAGTTGTAAAATCTGGCAAATGTGGACCCACACACCTATAGGGCATTGTATGTCTTCAGGGCTATTGCATCGACAATCCAGCGAGAAAGTCACTGCTTTGTTTCTGGCAGTCCTTTATGGCGGCCTCCAAAGCAAACAAAAAGCTGCTCTGACTGTCTGAACAGGCTAGAGCGCTATAGATATACTCTCAAAGACCTTACTGGACAGAGCAGGTTCTGACCCTGCTCACCATCAGTAGCGGGGAGTGCCAATAGGAAGATCACCTGAGCTCTGAACGGAGTCTAGAGCACCTTAGGAACATATCCATGTCTTGGTTTCAGGACGACTTTATAATCGTTACATCCAAACTCAAGACAAGAGGCGCTGATTGACAGCACTTGCAAGTCACCCACCACTCACTTAACTGACGCCAAAGCTAGGAGGAGGGCCATTTTAAGTGAAAGGGGCTGCAAGTCTGCCAAACTGAGCGGCGCGAAGCGGGGTCCCCATAGGGCCTGTAGGACTATAGACAAGCCCCAATGCCGATCGATTAGCCAGCTTCGAGAGAATGGTTTGCTGCAATAGCTGCCACATACACTTTGAACATGGAAGGGGCACGCCCCTTATCCAACAGCTCCTGCAAAGAGGTTAGCACATGGCTAATAATTTTATAATATACATAATAATATATAGATTTTTAAATATGTTTTTGTTTGTAAAGCCATCTTTAACATTTTCCATTTGCCCACCAATTTATTTTATTTATATGCCTACTTTCATCACAAGTTTAATTATTTATATATGTATTTAAACAAGAATATGTGTATTTATACACACATTAATGTATTTATTTATTTATTTTTCATATTTATTTATTTATTTATATACACATTTATTTATTTATTGTTTTTTGCAGGTTTGCTCCTCCATACATCTTAAGCTGTGGAAAAGACATTTAATAAATACAAATTATGAATTTTTTTAAAATGCTAAATAATGTTGAAAAGTTCCATAGTTATTATTGTTAAACATTTTTAACATTTTATAGAACAAAAGAACAACATTAAAAAAATTATGGAGAAGAAGAGAACATTTAACAGTATTGACAAGTATTTCTAAACAGCCATTATAATAATAATAATAATAATAGTAATAGTAATAATAATAATTAGCAGTATTAGTAGTAGTATTTTTAAATGCTAAATAAAATTGAACAGTTTCTAAGTTATTATTTTTTAAAATGTTGTGATAAATAAATAAATAAATAAATATTTTATAGAACAACATAAAAATTATGAGGGAGAAGAGAAAATGTAACTTTAATAAATATTTCTAACCAGCCATAATAATAATAATAATAATAATAATAATAATAATAATAATAAATTAAATATTCTTCTTCTTGTAGTTGTTGTTTTTACCATTAACAGGTGTGGCAAAACATTTGGGAACCTGAATATATATCAGACGCTACATAATTAGCAGTGCTGACAGAACTAGTACAGTCTGTTTGTCAGGGTCTTAACAGAAAGCACATCAAAACAGACACCTCTAGTCCTGCACAAAGCCAACACGCCCACTAAATGTCCCAGAATTCCTCTTCCACTCTTCACAGCTAAGGAAAGAATAGAAAGTTACAGAACACAGAAACCTGCTCCCTAATCTGCTTTAAATCTATCTGGGCCACATTTATCTGTCTTTTGTTGCCAGTGCTGAGACTGCTGAATGGTGCTGGGTCACAAGGGTAAGACGTCTATTCCTGCGTGGGCTCAGGGGGGTAGAGAAAGCATGGCGAGCTCACCGGTCTGATATTTTTGGAGGAGCGAGGACCCCCTCCTGCCCTCCCTTTTCCTTTTCCTCTTCTCTAAAACCCAAATAAAGTATGTGATGGATGAGTGAACAGAGGCGACACCTCCCCCATCAATCAGACTAAGGCGAACCCCCTCATGGCCTCTGGAGGACCGATCCGTGCGCCCCCCACATCACACACAGCCAACGCTCCACCGTATCCTGAAACAAAATTATGTACAATTGCCATAACCCAGACAGGAAGGGGAGTGGGTGAAAACGGGCAGGAAGAAAGAAAGAAAATGAGAAAGGAGGAGACGTGGGGCAAGAAAAAACACTGCAGCAAATGGTCTTGGTTAGCAGGGGCAGAACAGAGGGGTCTTCTGAGTCCCTGGGCTCTGGGGGGACCTGACTCCCCTTTATGTACGGAGGCGTGTGTCTGCGCTGGTGCATGTACACACACACCAACTTCAAGGGGGCGAATTCCAACAGGGTGGCGTCATCAGGAGAAAGGCAACTGGTGCAAGAACAACATACCTCGCACCAAGGAACTAAGACACTCGGACATGAAAAAACAGTGTACAATGTGCACACACACTTATTCGAAGGGAAAATTGTAATCATTTCAGGGGATTTCCCCGAATTGGCTAAAACAACAACGGCAAGGTTCTCGTCTGCCGCAATGTTCATTTTTCTCACAAAAGTGTCCGTGATCTTTAACCACCAGAATGTGTGAGGATGAAACAGCATTAGCTCATCAACAACATTTACCACAAAACACGACAGTGAAAAACAAAAAACAAACCTCCAACAGATCCAAAAAGGCCGGTCTTTTCTGCGCGAGGCCTCTCGGAGCAGGCATAGGTGAAGGTGCCTGCTGGAAAACTGTTTCCAATAACTGTTTCCACACCTTGCTGTCATCCAAACTGCGGGGCTATTATAAACCACAGAGAACAGAGGAGCCATTGAACGATGAAAATAGATGGACTCGAGGTGAACTTCACAATAAGTGGCTGGAGTACAATGACATTACGGCCTTGCCAAGTTCGCCCAGCCAAGCTCTAAGGTTGGCATCTCAGTGAAAGCAGGTAACGTCTTCTTAAGGAATCCGTACCTGGAGCTTGCCAGAGGTCAGGTCAGGTGCTGTTGGGGCAGAAAGAAGACCAACACACCCTACAAGTAGAAGACTCAAGGTGCAGGCACTTTAGCAAAATGTCAGCGAAATTTCACAGGCGAAAAAGGTTCATTGTCCATTAATAGCATTGCATGAGGCACAGCTTACACAGAAGTCTCTGTTGGTCAACATGGTGAATCAGTGAAACCAATGTGAAAGTACAAAAAGTACTCTTGTAGCTTCAAAAAAATTACAGTTGAACCACTATCACATGGACTATTTTAATGATGTCCTTACTACATATCTGGGTCTTGAAAGTTTCAGTTGGGTTGCTGTCTATGCAGAATCAGAAAGCTCTCGGATTTCATCAAAAATATCCTAATTTGTGTTCTGAAGATAAGCGCAGGTCTTATGGGTTTGAAACGACATGAGGGTGAGTAATTAATGAGAGAATTTTCATTTCTGGGTGAAATATCCCTTTAAGATTAAAAGATACCTGCAAAGTGACTGATTTGCCTTAAAGGGTACTGTGACGGCCCCATTATACTTCAAGCGAACTTAAAAAAGAACAACTGAAGATCTGGGGTGATGTCATTTCAAACAAAATCAGGCCATAATATTGTTTGTTTGGAGTTTGTTTCTGGAGCTTGAAAAACTTGGAAAAGTCCACTCCAGCTGGTGAACACCTTCAATACAATATACCTTCTACACAATAGCGACCTAAACCATGATGCCCTAAAAAGCCCAGGTGACAACAGAAGAGTCTGTTTGTTCAGAATCATAGGGGATACCATATATAACACAACATTATACGATGGTGAACAGCTGCAAACATTTTCCATTTGAAGTGAAACATTCCTTTAGAAGGCCCTCTCTACTTCTGCAGGCTTCCTCTCGATTCCATGTGGTATTTGTCCCCAGCTGAGCTCCAGATACTGCAAGAGCTGCAAACTTTCCCAAGAATACCATCCAACCGCATGGCGCTCCCTCATGTATTCTCTCACTCTTTATCTGTTCACCTCTATCTCTCTCGTTCTCTCGTTGTTCTCTCCTCCGACAGGACCCAGCCCAGCTCTGCTTCTCCTGGAACACCACTTCAGCAGCAACACTTAGCATTTGTTTCGAAATGTCAAGTGACTGTTTGCATTTCCCGTAGGAACTGCCCTATCCATTTTTGTTCCTCATGCTTGTCCAAACCTGGAAACATAGATCATTCTCAGTCAGCATCTTACAGTCAGCATTCACTTTATCTTTTTTTCCTGATGGCAAAATATGATCCTTGTTCAACAAATCCAACAAATCACTGCTGTCTGGGACTAAAATGAGGTTAATCATGTTGAATGGGACTCATTTCTCAACAACTTAAGTACAGTTGCAGAAAGAATGTGATTGTTAGTTATAAAATTGTCAATGGAAAGATGGCCCGCTCTAACAAATGCTCAAGAAAACCAGCATGGAGTCCTCCATCCACTAGAGGGCGACATACATATACCCCAAGACAGGGGTGAACACACCTTGAACAGTGCTGTCATCTCATTGAGAAGCATTCATGTTTCCTCTGGCATGATTCGGCTCCACAAAAGTCTTAATTTGTCAGGGAAATAAAATATAAATTTCAGTAGCCTAATGATTTTTTACCCCTCGATATTCCGGTTGAGCCAGTAGTTCATGTTTCATTTGCCCTGCCAACATTTTTTACTGGCCTCACCACAACTGTTTTTATTATTGTCGAAATGTTTAAATAATAAAAAATATTATTATTAGTAGTAGTATTATAGTAATATAATATAATGTAATATAATTATTACATTTTATTATTATTATTATTGTTATTTTTATGTTATTTTAAGTATAATAATATAAATATAGTAACAAATAAAGTTAAGTATAGTAACACATAATTATTGTTTTTATTAATGTATTATTATTATCATTCTTAATAATAAAAAATAAAAATAGCAGTCTTAATATTGTATGCAATAATATATTAATAATGTAATATTAATACTACATAGTAATGAAGTTTTTAAGATTAAAATAAAAAAATGCTGTCTATAAGTAGCATAATATTTTAAAATAATAATACAATTATTTGCATACAGTGCAAAAATGAAATTTTCATCCCATTTTAACTGATGCCTTCCTGCAGTTTCAACTAAACATGAACTAGGCTAGAAAATGTAACAGAATTTACAACAGTACTGTTCAATACATCACAGAAAAACAAAACACATTTATGTATAATGTATTGACAATGTGGCCCAACAGGCCAAGTGACAGTTCCTTCAAGTAGCCCAAACTCTCTCAAAATGACCTCAGAGCATCGGACCATCCTTTTTATAGAGCCCTGAATATATTTTGGTCAACAGAATATCTCTAAAGATATGTAAACTCAAACACTGGAGCTCAATGCATACAGGAAGTCCCTGTATCTGTACTGATGCACCCATTGAACTGTAGAATGTGTGGGCGTGCATGTCGGCAACCAAGCTTGTGTAGATCTACGAGCTTTAAGCTTATTTATAGTAACTTCTAATAAAGTCAATTTCGCTTTATTTATAGCGTCTCCAAATAAAGTCAATTTCTCAATGTGGGTGTTGTGCTGAGTTTGCAATGTTTATGTATGCACATCTATTTCCCTATACAATGGTTCTGCCATATGAGACTGCAGGAACCCATGATGGAACACCTGGCAAACTTAGCCCTAAAAAGCCATTTTTGATGGGACTGTTGTCTTTTTGTGATCCGTAGAAGATGCATAGTGTTAGAAGAGGCACTCACTTATGTTGGGAACTGACAGTCAAATAAAAACAAAAACTAAAGTTTCTCATAACAGCATGAAATCCCCTCATATCTCTGCAAGGCCTTGCGGTATGAGAGAGACTTGCATTGCGACTGGTTGAGACTTTTAACTCACCACCTTTAGAAAGTGAAAGGGAAAAGCAAGTGACTGAGAAGACAAAGTTGTTTTCTTGCGACAAAGGGGCTAATGAATGTGTCTGTGGCCATAAATAACCTTTGTGCGCTTGAGAAATAATGACGGGGATGTTCACTCCATGCATCCACCTATTGTAGACACGGAATCCACCTGCTCACTCAATGAAGCCACAGGGTATCCAGTGAAACCTTCTCATTGTGAAGAACTTCATGAATGCTCTTTGTTCATTGTCAGTATGGTGTGACATCACAATGCTTAGTAGTTCTGATCTATTTTGATGTGCAGCTCTCAAAATGCCAGCCAACTATGAAGCAAATATCACAGCTGAATACTAAATTTTGTGTCCACTGAGCTCCCGTTGACAGAAATACAGCAGCTCTTTGAGCATTATTTTCTTAATCTACACTTGAATACCTCATGGTGATTTGATATTAGATATTTTGTGGGGCACATTTATGAAACAGCACATTTAGCTGCATAACAGCTGCCTCAGAGAACATATTGTCTGAAGGACCTTCTGGAAGTGTCAATCTCTCTGCCCCACGTCCCCTGACATTCTTCTTCTATAGACAATTGTACTCCTCACCAAAAAATGCCTTCCCTTCCATAAGACTGCAGCGCTTTGTACGTCACTGGATCACCAGCTATAGATCTAGATTGATTATAAAATGTCTAGATATAGTCAAGATCACAAGCTGTATGGATCTAGATTGATCACTCCAATCTAATTTGGATCCAGTTTGTTTAAATCTAGAGCTATCTAGCATCACAATGAGGATCATTATATCTAGATCTAAACTGCATTAATCATGACATCACCAGCTGTCAGGATCTACACCCTTAAAAATAAAGGTTCCAAAAGGGGGTTGTCACAGCAGTGTCATTGAAGAACTATTTTGGCTTCCACAAAGAACCTTTCTTTGAACAGTTCTTAAAAATATATATTTTTTCTTATGTAAAGAACATTTTAACACTCTAAATAGGTCTAAATTTACTCTTGAAGGTAAAAGTTGATACCAAAAAGCAGTTGATGATGTTGGAGGTTCTTCATGGAACTATTGATGCCAAAAAAAAAGAACCTTTATTTTTAATCATCAGCTATCTACTCTCTTAAACATAAAAGGTTCCTTTTCAGCATCAATTGTTCCATGAAGAACCTTCAAAATCCATGGAAACTTTCAATGGAAACTATCACCCAAGAACCACCAATATTGTTTGTGAACCAAGAACCAACACAGAGTGTTGAGGTGATGACATTTTTGTAGGCCAGCGCAGAAGTAAGCATCGCCCTGGTTTCCTCATCAAAAATCCAATAAACTTTTTCCGTTGGCCTCTGGATTATTGGAAAAAAATAGCTCTGTCAAACAAAAGTTTATGATTCTTACATGTTTTGTTCGCCAAGACAATAATCTTCACAAATAAGCACAACTTCCATTATTTTCGAAGCCTAAACACAAATCAGCAGAATAAATAGCTAAAATTAGAATATAAATAAATAACATCATGGTTGCATGACTTTAACTTCACCACTATTAAGCTTCAGACAACATTTTCTCTGAAATTTGAGTTAGAATAGTTTGCAAAGAGCAAGTTTCTGTATTTTTGGACTAATTTCTCTTCCTAGATTTTATCACAACAGAGATAATTAGCCAAAGATCTAAAATGTATGACTCCAGTCAGGTTAGTGCCATATTTAACTTGTCTGTTGTTTAATAGCATATGATTGTGCAGCTGATGAAACGTCTTTCCGAAAATAACTCTAGACAAAAAATCCAGAGCAGTTTTGTAGTTGAGAAAATGATGGGATTTTGAACCTTTGTACAGCGTGTACCATGTAAAGAATCTACATTTATCCCTCACCGCCTTGTTTTTAATCTATGTTCTTGGAGAGTTTAGCTCTAGTCCTAATCAGACACACCTGAACCAGCTAATCAAGGTCTTCAGGATCACCAGAAACTTCCAGGCAAGTGTGTTGAGGTTTAACTCTGAAGGACATCATCCCTCCAGGAGCAGGAACATGAAGATCTAGACTGTAAAACCTCTATATAGATCATAATAGTATCAACCCTAAGTTAGAGTAGATAGTTTCATGCATGGATCTAGGTAATACCACCCCACCTGTATAAAAGTGCTCAATATACAGTATAGAAAGCCCACAAATACCCTTCTGTTGCAGTTCCCATCCAGCCACTGGCAACTGACGGTAAAAGCACCATAGAAAGCCAACAGATGGACAAACTGACTGACACTCAGTCAGTTCCAGACTCATAGCAGCTGTGTGGCCGGTTTAAGATGTGGTTAGGCAAGGGGGCAGGTGACATGACAACATAACAACATACAGACACACATGAGTGGTAAACTGACACACAGTCAGGCCTAAGCAGGCAGGCACTCTTTAAATAGGCTTTCAATTCAGAATTCCCCTAAAATTTCAGCCCCCAGGCAAATAAACACAAAGAAGGAAGTTAAAACCAAATTCAAAAGGACACGAAATAATTATTTGCATTCGCTCACACGCCTTTTGAGCACTGAACTGTTGAAAAAAAGAAAAAACAGCATCGCTGCTCTCCAACAATATGACATGACAGCATAACAGAAATGATCCAGGATGAATTGCATTACATAATTTGGCGTCTACGTTGACAAATGGGTCAAAATAATAAAAATCATAAAATAGCACAGCTGTTCATTTTGGAATAGTAGCACCACATTATGCAAAGAAGTGACCTTAATGATAAACCGTTTCGTTGATGCTCTGATAATGTGATGAATTCTGTGGTTATAGCTATATTTATTCAATATCCATAACTGCAAATATGAGTCATTTTTCAAGCACGGTTGATTTAGACAACGTATTCCTCGAGTCGTTGGATCCATCAACCAACACTTAAACAGAACTGGCTTGTATCTCAGAGGTCCATCTATGTATGAACTCATTTTAAATTGAAATTCATTCAAATGCATCCAACCTGTTGGCTGGAGTTGTGCTATTTGGTTGGGCAATCAGCAAGATTCTTTATATGCCTTTTTGATAATTGCAGGAATGTCTGGAATCGTTATCGTTAAAGCAACATCGTTTCCTCGACTACCTGGTAGGCTAATTGTCCTTGGCTTATGCATACAGTATGTGAGTTCTTGTGCCAAAAAGTTTTAGCGCAAACACAAAACAATACAGTTTTCATCTCTGTACTTGCTACGAACCGTTTCGTTTGCACAAAGTGCTCAATCTGAACTTTACAGTGGCTGATTATGAATCACAAAATATATTTCAACAATATGCAGTTCTCTCTCTCAAACTGATGAATGTCAATCAATGAAATTTAAAGCTGCAGTCCATAAGTTTTGCCTCTTTGTTGCCATCTCTGTTTGAAAAACTGCAATTACAGCTGTTTGCTGAATTATCTTCCTTGCGTGGGTTGTGCGCCGGCATGGCTCCAGCGCGGATGAATCTAATGTTTTGAGGTCCATGTGTGGCACTGTTAGTCAGTCACTGCACGGGTGTGGATATTTACTGTACTTCGCAATCACAGATTCTAGCCTACGTCTTGGAATATATGACCCACATAAGAATTTTCACCATATATTGTCGTCTGAACAAGTAACAAGTCTGCCACGTTTGTTCTGACCAGCTGAGGAAAAAAACATTACAATAAATCGCGCAACCAATGGTGATTAAATCTAAAGATCGGTTAGCTCATATCACATCATACCATGCAAATTATTATTATTCTTATACTTTATTCTCAAATTATTCACGTTAACAACATCAGCATTGCCTATAGTGTGTATTAGTGTGTAGATTTCAATTTCTGTACAGTCTAATCTCATTGTCATAGCATTCGAATTTCATATGAAGAAATTATTTTAACCCAGGAAGCAAATTATGCTCCCTTTGAACTGGTTGTCTTTAAAATACAAATCTTGTGTACTCCCAGGCGATCTGTAATCAGAAGCACATTTAAAACTGGATTATAATTTAATTTCATTCACATGTGTTTCATAAACACGTAATCCTTTCTGGATTTATAATCTGCCATCAAAACGATCAATTTAATTATTGTAGCTGCTGTGAGAAAAGGCTATAAATGATCCGTCACCTGCAGGATCCTCACATGCATAAGCCTAGTAGCCAGGACAACTTCTTTATGTTTACAGACGTGACGTAATGACACAGCAGCATGCTTAAATTTCCCACGAAAACCTACCCATACCACTCAAATTAGAAAACATTATTATAAGCTAACCGTTGTGAATTGGGCTAAAGTAAGACACTGGCTGGTTATTTTGACTGACAGGTAAGGGGTTAAAATGCAATCGTGCCTCACTGTTTTTAAAACCAATGATGAGAACCTCTAAACCACATGAAGGTATGCCTGGTTCCAATAATTTTGAGAAAATGCCTTTGAAATTTGCCATTCTCCATGAAATAAAAAAAATGAGTGTACAATGGTAGAGTGAAAGGGGTTCTTTTCTTGTTTGGAGCAGTCACTAGCGCATACTCTTGGCTGGGGTCTGACAGCAGGGCTGCCTGGCTGCAGTTCTCATTAGACTGTAAATATGATGTGGTTTGGAGGAGAGAGCCAGTACATATGGAGCTGTATGTGCGCCGCTGTCTGATGTGCGTTCAAAATCCACCGATACACACAGAGCTTCATTATATAGCGGAGAGGGGAGGAGAGGAACACACAGACATGGAATGGGGCCGTTTTGGAAGGTCCAGATTGAATTTGGAATAATTTAGCGACGGAGAATCCTGGTCCCAGAAGAACTTCAACAATGTATCCTGTACAGTACACACTCACATACCAACAGAGACACTGTAATATCTTCACCATATTAAGAATGGGTCACAATGGGCCACTGACTATATAAACATATTCATAGATTTCATGTGATGTCACACAGTGGTGCGGCTGCCATTTGTAGGACCGAATTGCAGTTCCGTCTATCTGCTGTGCTGTGCTCCAGGCTGTGATAACCGCAAATAGCAATGGATTATTTACCAAGAGATGTGGATGTATGGGATCATTTCGATTCAATATCTCTCGTAAGCATAGATGGGTTTTTACATTTTAGTATTTTACTTAGCAAGTTCATAAAGGAACTTACAAATGGTTAAATTCGCATGCGAGACAGAAAACTTTCGTTATGCTCCACCTAAAGCTAATAAATCAACAAGATGTTTTTGATCTTTGATCTAAGTACAGTTATGTGAGTGTAGAATGTTTACGCTGCACTACACTTTGTGAACAACACTCCGATCCAAAAACAAACAGATGAAGAAGAGGAGGAGGAGGATGGTCCAGCGCATACAAGGAGAAAGGTTAGTCTATATATATTTATTTATTTATTTATTTATTTATTTATTTATTTATTTATTTATTTATTTATTTATTTATATATAGGTTATATATATTTATATATTTTCAATTTATTTATATATTATTATAAATTGTAAACACTTATATACATTTATAAAGATACTAATCAACCAACAACGTTTTGCTGCATATGATATTGCATAACCCTACATTACAAAATCTGTGTAATTTGAGCACTGTTCATTTCCTGTCCCCAAGCATTACTCATGAGCTGATTGTAGAGGTGATATATAATCGATTTGAATTACAATTACTAACTAGCTGATTTAACAAAGACACAATGGCAGAAAGCGAACCACCCAATTCACGTTTCCATTACCTTTGGACCTGCCACCGGGTGACTCTGCATATTTGACACAGTTGGTGGCATCCGAGCCTTGAGCAGACAACACACATTCGAATTACACTGCATCTCATTCACTGCATAACTCAGCAAGCACGACCCAAGTTCCCCAAAATAGTCTGACAGGTACAAGGCTACAGTAAATGTCTGCGAAGAAAAGGAATCGATTGTGAACGTGAGTGTACAATTCCCTTTAATCAACAAAATGTAACGCGTATCCGCCGCACTTGGGCATAATATGGAGCCGGCAACCACAACAATTGTTTTGCTCCCTTAAGGGTTCTCAAACAAAGGTACCTCTCATATCAATATTGGTCAGGGGACCCTCCTGCGCCTGCAGAGGCTCAGTATTAAATTTGGGCTCTTTGTGCAGCCGGGGGATTTCCAGCCTGTGAAACGGTGAGATGGATGGGAATGGGCAATGCTCCTCTGGGCAGAGTTACTGTCGCTGTGTGGGAAAAGGTCTCTCTTTCGCTCTCTCACACAAGTCGGGAATGACTGTCTCAATCTTTCCTTTACCTATAACTAAATCTCTCTGTGTCTCTGTAACTGTCTTGTCTTCCTCTCTGGGAATAGGTAGAGTAGATATAGTTGGTCGATCATGTGAAGGAGTGATTGTTTTAAAGTGACATCGGTAGTATGCGTCTTCTCCTCTCCTGTCCACTTGGTTCTGGTTATGGATCAAACTGGACGATCGAGCCGAGACATGTACACCAACGTTCATCTTTCTGTCGCTTCAACAGCTTAAAGACAGAAGTTGTTGAATATCTTGAAATATAATATCTTGTTACAATATCTTAAAAAAGAATGAATTTTAGCATACATTAAGCAATATAACAAGCAAAAGAGCTGTTATACACTAAAAAAATATGTAGGATTTACTTTTGTATGATGTAGGAAATGGAAACATTTTTCGCTCAGAAATTGCTAATTTCACAAATAATTACAAAGAAATGACAAGTACAACATTGATTCAAATGTGAAATTTTGAAGTAGAAAGACAGCCATACTTGTAGTATCGTCTTGTAAAACCTACTGCAATAATCTGTTTTAAAAAAATATATTTTTACAGTGTACTGACATCCACATATATGAGGAAATTGCATGGCTTTATGCTTGATTTTTTTTACACCTGCACTGTAAAAAATAAAATAAAAATTGTTTTGAAGTTATAAATAAAACAAATATAACTGATGTATGTTGAAAATGCTACTTCAGTCTTGCTACTTCAAAATTCCATGTTTAATTCAATGTGTTACTTGCCATTTCTTTGAAATTATTTATGAAATTTTCAAAGTAAATACTGCACCAATTTTTTTTCTGTTAGTTAGCAATGACCATAGCTAAAGATATTGTGTCAGTAACATATTACAAATCAGCACTGTAAAAAAATTCTGTAGTTTTTACAAAATAATTTTGGCAGCTGTGGTTGCCAAAATATATTAAAAAAAAAAAAAAAAACTGTAAACACATTTACCGAACAAACTGTAAATTTTACAGTATAAAGCCCCGTTCACACCAAGAACAATAAAAATAGGAAATAGGCTCATTTTACAACTCCCTTGAGTTAAACAGTTGAGTTTTACTGTTTTTGAATCCATTTAGCCGATCTGGCGGTAGCACTTTTAGCTGCAGCTAGGCATAGATTATTGAATCTGATTAGACTGTTAGCATCTCGCTCAGAAATTACCAAAGAGTTTCAATATTTTTATTTACAATTTGACTCTTCTATAGTTACATCGTGTACTAAGACAAACGGAAAATGAAAAGTTGCAATTTTCTAGGCAGATATGACTAGGAACGATACTCTCATTCTGGTGTAATAATCAAGGAACTTTGCTGCCGTACCATGGGTACAATGAATATGAATGAGAACGGTTGCTGTTGAGTTGCAAAAATGACAAAAAGAATACAATAGCTTTGATACAAATGCAATTTGGATGTACTAACCATTTAATAGAAAGGAAATGGCAAGTTTCTCCTTCAGACAGGCTACGATTCATTCAGACTACAGTGCGTTATTCAACCCTATAGTCTGTTAAATGGAATTTTACAACAAGAGCACATGTTTATGCAGCATTCATGAGCACCCAGACGGGGAGATGATTAGATATCCTCTCACAAAGAAAGGAGCAACAGACAAAAAAAAAAAAAAGACGCCCATTCTTCTTACTGGATTCTTACATGACTGATGCATGAAGAATGTACAGTAGCTGAGGGATTTGAACTTCTCCATCATTTCATGCCTGAAAATCACTTTACCTGATAAAAGCACAACCCGAATTCTGACAAAGAAACTGTATTATTATTATTATTATTATTATTATTATTATTATTATTATTATTATTATTATTATTATTATTATTATTATCCCACACTGGTTGACCATTATTTTAAATTAATAATATAATAATATTATTTATTATTTATTATTTATTTATTATCACATATTTAGGCTATTTATCTAATCATTTTTAAACATAAAAAACAGTTTTCACTATTATTATAATAATAAATGATGTTACTAATAAACGTATAAAATCAGAAATAAATGAGATCCTTAAGAGATAAATGCTGTAATATCTATCTTTCTATCGATCTTTGAATGAATGAATGAATGAATGAATGATGTGATGGCTGACACCAGGTTACCCCAGTTGCATTGTATTCAAATGATCTTTGGTTACCATGAGTGTAAACTGGCGTGACATAATTGTTTGTGTTAATAAGGTCAGGCGATGGCTGTCGGCTCGCTACGGCAGGTGAGCTGACATTCACCTCAAAGCCTCCCCACTCGTGTCACTCCGCAGCCCGGCTCATTATGGGATTAAGCACAGCCTGGTCCAGTCACATCACGATTCCAGGCCGGTCTGTCCTCGAGGGCCGGCTTCACGTGGCCCCTTGCCTCTAGAGCGCCGACGGCTCCCAAAGCTCTCCTCAAATGTGTCACATTCCACATGACACCCGTCTCAGTGGCAGCCAACTTTCTCACAGAACTTTAAAACCCTATTTTTCTTTGAATGGGAGTTTCTCCTTTGTTGTGCGGGACCGTGCAGCCAGGCCCCTAGCAACTTCCCCGACCAGGAATGCCACTGGAATTCTTAGGCAGCGCTTGCCAACTCGGGCTACCTGGTAAAAGGGATTAGGGCAGCTTTATCCCTTAGTCAAGAATGCGGAATGGATGAACTCCTGACCAAAGAGACGAGGTTAACGTTCAAAGTGTCATGCTGCTCCGACATGCTCTCACAAACGCTGACTATCTGATAGGATCGATCGGGTTTCCACTCACCCGTCACCTGACTGTACAGTAAATAACACAGTTGTCACTTTCAATTGAAACATGAGACCACAAACCGTTGGAAATGGGTAGCAATGACAATATCCTGAGTGCCTTGTTCCTCAAAATTAAGGGAACAGATTATAGAAATTAATAACAGAATAAAGGGCTTTATGTCAGAAATATTAAAAGGCTTCCCATGCAGCTGCGACAATGGAGGATGTTACATTTTAGCAAACGCTTTCCTAATGATACTTAGTACAGGTTTTGTTTTTTGTTTTGTTTTGTTTTGTTTTGTTTTGTTTTGTTTGTTTTTTCATGCCAGTGACACACAAATATGAACAACCATTAAACTGACAGTAAAGGTATTCACAAAAGATTACAAAAAAAAGTTTCTATTCATCAAAGAATCCTAAAAAATGTCTAAACTTTTAAGCGGTTTTCAAGAATGATACTAATAATAAATGTTTCTTGAGCAGCAAATCAGCATATTAGAATGATTTCTGAAGGATCTTGTGACACTGAGGACTGGAGTAATGATGCTGAAAATTCAGATTTGCATCACAGCAATAAATTACATTTTAAAATACATTCAAGTAGAAAAGAGTTATTTTGAATTTTAATAATATTTGACTTTTTTAATCAAATAAATGAAGCCTTGGGGAACAAGAGACTTCAATATGTCGGAAATTTTAAAAGGCTTCCCATGAAGCTGTGATGCTGAGATCAAAGCGGCAACCACTTATAGGCTCAGTTTACTGTCCTCTCACAAAGAAGAGAGTCTGTTTCTACAAAACATGTCACATAAATGCCTCGAACTGAGCCAAACATGCAGCTACAATTATTCTGGAGGATTTTTCGATGTGTGCAAATCAGTATTCTTTTCAGAGCAATCAGGTAATCTGAACTGAGCTGCACAGGAATGCAGTTTTCGTTTACGCTGAGCTATGGAGCAAAGGAGTGGGAACAGAGAAAGTCATGGGAACAGACCCAACGTTCTGTGCATGCCAGTGATGTCAGAAGGAGCTGCAGTAAACACTATAGAGACGCTATAGGCAGGAGGAGGTTACTTTTATAGGTATACTATACCATTTAGTAAATGCTTTACAACACTGATAATAATAGATTTTCCTGAACAGCAAATCAGCATATTAGAATGATTTCTGAAGGCTTATGTGACACTGTAGAATGGAGTAATGATGCTGAAATTTCAGCTTTGTATCACAGGAATAAATTGCGATAGTATGGTTTTGACTATTTTTGATCAAAGAAATGCAGCCTTGGCAAGCATAAGAGACTTCTTTAAAAACACTTTAAAAATAGTATAGTGTGATAAAGACAATGTCCAAAATTAAAATTTATACATTTAAATAACAATTTTAATTAAAAACTAAAAGTTTAATTATATTTGTAAAATTAATTAAATTAAAATTAAATAATTTATTAACATAAAAAACGTGTATTATTGTATTATGTATTAGTATAATTTAGTTTTGGAAATATAAATTAATTTTTTATTTTCATTTTAGATGAAATAAAATAAAAATACTAAAACTAATTATTAAAATAATATCTTGAAAATATTTACTTTGTATAAATAATGTTATTAATATTAATAATGTTTTTCTGGTATAAATATAATACTTTTGATTCAATTAAATTTAAAATCATTAGTACAACACTTATAAAACAACACACAATAATAAAATTTCAAGTAACTGTATGGAAAAAATTACTCCACACAAGCAGTAAGCAAGCAAAAAGCAGATGGAAAAATTAATTATATATGATTTATGAACTCTCTTTTTTCCATCTTCAAAACCATGCGCAGATTGGGCTTTCTGTTATGTGACATTTCCGAATGAAACTAGATATTTAACAAGAAAACAATGCAGGGCATAAAGAAAACAAAAAGGTTAGTTGTGAAGTCACCCATATGTGTAAGGAAACTAAATCAGACACTATTTCATATAAAGGCTCTGATGCAATCAAAAGGTCATAAATTCAGTGGCACTGCAGGTCTAGAAGAGCAAACAGCTGAGGTCTTCGTTGCTGCTCTGTTGGCAGCCTGTTAGCAAAATGGCCTTTCACAGCAAACTGAGAAGAGAAGCAGCGCTGCACCACGAGCAAATGCTAACCACGTTCTTTGATTCTGCTTTATAAGGCAGAGGAAATATGAAAAGGTGGATTTCTCAGAAATTCTTGTGGGGCATAAAAGAGGAGGGAAAAACAACAACACCACACCAAGCGCAGAGCAAGCGTCTGTGTTGGTTGGGTGATAGGGGCTTTTTCCACCCTGCCAGCCTGGGCCCTGAGCCCATACCACATGAGAGGAGGGTGGAGCAACACACGCGCTAAAACCCCTCATCTACACTATCAGACTACTCAAGTGTTCATGCTTCAAAAAGGATGCAAAGGTATCATAAAAGTGGTCCATACGACGTATGCACTATGTTCCAAAACTTTTGAAGTATGAAAGCTTTATGTTAGAAACAGACACAATTAAATGAAATATTTCCCTCCAAAATGTGTTAACCACTGGCCCTAAATCAATCAATCAATGATTTGAAGCTCAGAAGTGAATCAATTTGATGTCAGATTAGAGTTAACTGGATCAGCTGCTTTTAAAAAAAAAGAAAAAAAGATTCACACACAGCTATTAAATAATAACTTGGAATATAGCACGACTTGGATAACATTTATGACACTAATATGGCCTCTTTTTTTTTTTTCATTTTCAAGCTTGAGAGCTCCAGTTCAGGCAACAATATTCTTTCAAAATTCCTCTTTTGTGTTCCACAGAAGAAATAAAGTCATACAGGTTTGCAAAAATGCTTAAATAATCACAGATTGAAAAAAAATTAAATTAAATTAAATACATGTATATATATTATTTTGTAGTTTTTATATTGTTAGTATTTTTTTCAAATTAATATTTTTATTAATTGTATTGTATTTTTATTATTTTTATTAGTTTTTGTTCATTTTAATATTTTTTTTAATCTGTACATTTTTTAATTAGTTTTAGTTTATTTAGTTTTAGTTATTTTAATACTTCAAGTTAAACAACAATGGGAAATATTGATTTTGCATATAGATTTTTTCAAATTAACATTTACTTAAATCAAGTAAAAAGTGTAAGTAACTATAATAACCCATATGAATGTATATAAAAATATAATACACACAGATATAAATATACATAAATAAATAATATAATAACCCTGATATAAATAAAATAATAAATTTTATATCAGGGTTATTATTGTTATTTTACTTGAAATAAAACAAACATTATTTTTTTTTTAAGAAAATGTGAATGGTGCTTATCCATGCACTGGATGTAGAGCACCTGTGAGTGGGATTCTGCTCTGTCTCCAAGCTGATGTTTCTCACAAGGCAAGCAGCCCAAGGTTAACATCCTCTACACATGCCAGAAGAGCACCACCTTCACCTCCACATGCATACTTCCTGTGGAATCCAAAAGATGCCCTCCACATTTCAAAGGCAACTTCAAGGAACAGTTCACACCAACATTTTAGATCTCCTTGACATGTTCATGAGAGAAGTAGTGAACAAATCATTCGTTTGCGATGGATCTGTTCAATTAATCAGCTGATTCAGGTCACAAACCTGGGGACAGCTGCATAAACTTTGTTACCACTATGTTATGACCAACTAGCAGTTAGCCAAGAGGTAATCAGTCTTACATCAGATCAGTCTTAAATTTGATGAACAACTTTTTAAGAGCAAGTTTTTTAAGAGCAGTTTAAGCAACCGGCAAAAAGGTTCAAAAGGTGTCACTGGAGTGGTACCTTTTCAAAAGGTACGCCTTTGTATCTAAAAGGTCCATATTGGTACCTTAAAAGGTACATATTTATTAGCACCTAAAGGTTATAAAAGTGTACTTTTTAAAAAGGTACCTCCCCAGTGACAGCTTTTGTACCTTTTTTTCTGGGAATGTGGTCTAAATGATTTGTTTATGACTCACAGACTCACACTGACTGGAGAGGCAGATCATCAGTGAATAATGATTTACATTCAGTAGTTTTCACACACAAAGTGATCATATGACATCAAAACATTTGTATGGACCAGTTTTATGATACTTTTTTGATCCTTTTTGAAGCTTGAAAGCAATGTATTTTCATAGAAAACAACAACTATCATGTTGTTCAAACTCTTTCCTTTCATGTTCTGCAGAAGAAAGAAATGCATACAGGTTTGAAACGACAAGAGGGTTTGTAAATGACGACAGAATTAAAATTTTTGGGTGAACTGTCCCTTTAAGTCTGTTTTTTAAAAACCTTATACTGATCAGACTTCAAAATCCTTACGTTGTAAATATCTCTCCTCTCACAGTACATAAACTTCAAGCTATTCTTCTATTTCTTCTTTTCTGGCTGCATGTCCCTCTAGCCATGTTTGTGCATATCCATGTCAGTATTGTCTGGAGGGAAAAACCCAGATGTTCCCTCGGCCGACAGCATTGTGTTTGTCTGATGTATAGCCTCGCGTATCCGAGCCGCCCCTCGGCTCTCTCTGTCCCTACTCTTTCTGATCTACACAAGGCTGTCTTCGCACCAGCTTCGGCTGTTCCTAGAAACCCTGAATGGGGGCCGGAAGTTACGCTACGCTAGCTCCAGAATGCAAAAACTTCTGGCTACGAGGACCTCTGACAGATTCCTGAGGTCAGCCTGAACCCTGACATCACAGCCTCCCGGATTCCAGACAAGATTGTCTGGGAAAATTGTTGCAAGGAAACAACAAGACCTCTAGTATTACATAGCAAATTGTTTACCATGCATTTTAGCTATTGGAAAGAGCAGCGGACTAAAATGGAAAAGCGGAATAAAATGGAATGACCCAGGGAAAAAGTATTGAACACACTTATTGAGATTGATTTAATACTTTGTACAAAAGCCTTTGTTGTTAATGACAACTTCAAGATTTTGTTGTGATTTTGTCCAAATGTGGTGCAGCAAATTTTAAACAAGCTTCAACATTCTTTTTTTTTTTTCAGCAATAGAGCCTTGCGTGGTGAGTGTGTATACAGGCCACAGCGGTTGAGTACATTAGTTTTTGTTTTCTTTGAAACAATTGTACATGCTAATTCCAGGTCTTTCTGAAATTCTCCACAAGTGATCCTTGGCTCTTGAACAACTCTTCTGATAATTCTTTTCACTGCTCTGTCAGAAATCTTGAGAGGAGCACCTGATTGTGGCCGGTTTATGGTGAAATTATGTTCTTTCCACTTCCGGATTATGGCCCCGAAAGTGCTCATTGGAACATTCAGAAGTATAGAAATCCTTCTGTAACCAATGCCATCAGTATGTTTTGCAACAATAAGGTTGTGAAGGTCTTGAGAGCTCTTTGCTTTTACCCATCATGAAATGTTTCTTGTGTGACACGTTGGTCATGAGACACCTTTTTATAGGTCATTGGTTGGGACTAAACCAGCTAATATTAATTTCCACTGAAGAGGCAGGACTGCTTTTTAATTCCTGATAGAGTTCTGCTGGTGTCTTGGCTTTCCATGCATTTTTGCACCTCCCTTTCTTCATGTGTTCAATACTTTTTCCCGGTGTCATTCTACTTTATTACACAGAACTTAATTTCTGAACTTATTTGTTTTGTTTTTCTTTGTATGTATGGATTACTTGGGTTGCTACCGACATCTGATGAAAATTTTATGTCAACAGCACCTTTAGAAATATATTTAGTGAGAAAAATGGTGACGTGTTCAATATTTATTTTACCCACTGTATAAGTGTTCATGATAAAGAAAATCTTTTAAAAAGCCAGTTTTTATATGGTTTTGAAAAGCTTTTATATAACTTTCAGGAAAAATTTTAATTGAATGACTCTAAAAATGTCATGTGGTGGAATCATCAATTAAAAATTAATAACGTATTTTGCCGTCTGCCCAGTTAGTTTTATATGGTTTTGGAAAAAAATGTATACAATAAAAATTACTAATATATTTTTCTTACCTTCAATACATGTACATATACATGTTTATTTTCAAAGATGTTTATATTTATCAAGCTTTTTTTAATGAACAAATTAATTAAACAAGCTTAGGGAGTTACACCACATGACATGAACCACTTGACATAAACCAGAACTAACCTTGCCTTGTCATAAAAAGATTATCTGGTATTTTAAGAGACTTCTCAAATATTACGAATTATTAATTCATAAATATAAAAATTAATTCGGGGGGGGGGGGGTCACACCATATGACATGTAAAAACCTAAACTAAAATGTAATTAATTATTGATTCATCAATACAAAAGTATTATATATAATTTTTTGTGAAGTCACACCACATGACATTTCATAACCTGAAGTAAACTTGCCTTGTCATAAAAAGGTTAAATTATTTGATATTTTTATATAATGAATTATTAATTCCTACTGTAAATATCATAGGTCATAAAATAACCTTTTGGATGGTCGCACCACATGACATGTTAAAGGTCAAATTATCTGATATTAACTTAATGACCTTGACACACAGTCATGGTTCTCTCTGTGATATCCTTTCCTGTTTTAAGTTTTTTTTCTCCAGAATATTGGTCGCACCACATGACTGCTGCATCTTCCGCAACCTAGCAGTCAAAACTGACATGAAAAAACAGATTTGCAATGTATTCTTTGCTACTTTCCTCATAGCTCCAAGTTTTCCTGTGCATTTAAGTAGGGGAAAGGTAAAAAGTGACAAAAGTGATTCCCTGCATGGGAAGTTTGGTATTCCCTCCCTGGGTGGTGGGAAGGGAGGCCAGGGCAGACCTGTCCAGATGGACCCAGGCTTGGAAAGGACAGAGCAGGGTCAAAACAGAAACTGAAGTATCAAAGCTAAGTGGTCTGCTTCCCGAAACTTGGCACTTTGCAGCAGCACTAAGGGGGGATATCAGATAAACTCAACCCTGCTGTCGGAATGGCTGCGTGTACGGAAATGAGGTGAAGGTCACGACCTGGAAAGCACAGGTCAAATGTGACGGGCCACCATTGGAAAGCAACCCATGCGATCAGTGCAGCTAACCAGCAGATGGCCATAAAATCTGAGTCGAAGGTTGATGGAGAAGCAGGAGGGTCTCTGAAGGCCAGTGTCCAGCCTTTCTGAACGCAATGGATACATAAGTAACGGGGCAACTGTCACATCAGGACCACCCACCACCCGGGCCAACATTCCCCCCTTCATCTCTCGGCTAAAACCAAAGCCTCATGAATGTCAAGATTAGGAAAGGAAAAAAAACTAAAGTGTTTGGTTAACAGAGACATCTGTGCATGCTCTCTAACAGCCGAGAAAGATTTCGAGAGCTTTCCCGCAATTTTCTCTACTTTAGGTATTACTTTTTAATTTAAATGCGAGCATGTGTGAAATGTTTTGAGCCCAATCTCGTTTAAACCCAACTGAAGATTGGAAAAGGAAAACCTTCTTCCTTTTCTAATCCATGACTGATCCAGTCGTTCCACAAGGATAAACCTGGCAAACGGCTAGAAAAGACGCTTCAGGTCACCCAGATTGTTTTCAGGCTGCTAGGAGCTCTGATACCACACACCTGATTAAAGTCATGGCAAACCCAGAGCAGACAGATATGAGGTGGTCTTCCAGGATTGAGAGTAATCACTGGGAAACGCATGACATGGCCATCCGGGAGCTTAAGCGTCATGTTTCGCACAAGTTACCTATAGTTAGCTGAGTGCTTGAACCATGGACAAATGAAAGCAAGGTTTGATCTGTGTCCAAAAACAATCAGGGATCAGATTATACAGTCACTTCCTATTTGAATCAAGGACAAAACATATCGAGATGGTACAATAATTCTGCGTACACGTCATGGCGGAATTAGCGCAATTATGAGTTTCCGAATCATACACTCTTAATTTCGTAACTTTTCCTTAATTATAGTAATCTCTGACTTAATCATTGTGATGTCATGTAAAAAATACACACAAATTGTACAGTTTCTTTGAAGACCATACTTGAAATATAGCTATAAGATGTGGTGTGTGATTTTAACAAAATCAAGTTAAATATCACTTACGGAAATAAATTTTTCATCATTTTCAAAATTCCTTTTTTTAATTTTGTTAAATTAAACAAGTGAGGTGCCTATAGCTTAGTGGTTAGCGGACTGACATATATCACAACTGCGCCTCTGGCTGACCTGGGTTCGATCCAGGGTCCTTTGCTGATCCCACTCCCCCCTCTTCAACCAACAATTTCCTGTTAATCTTCACTGTCCTGACATTTAAAAGCACAAAAAAAGGCTAAAATAAAAAATTAAGCAAGTGAATAATTATTCATTTATTAGTTTATTGACATACTTAAAGGAACCAAAACTTTGTCATCATATACTCACCCTCATGTCGTTCCAAACCTGTATAAGTTTCTTTCATATGTTGAAAAAATAAAAGTTTTATTTTGAAGAATTTTGAAGAACCAAACCATTGTTGGTCCTCATTCCCTTCCATAGAAGGGAAAGAACTACTATGGACGTCAATGGGGACCATCAACTGTTTGATTACCAGCATTCTTCAAAATATCTTTTCAACATAAGAAAGAAACTCATACGGGTTCGGAACAACATGAGGGTGAGCAAATGATGACAAAATTTGCATTTTTGGTGAACTATCACTTTAATAGTTTATTTTATGAATAAAGTAAAAGGTAAAATGCTAATGCTGATAATCTGATGTAAAAATACATGAGTAATAATTATTATAATATTAGTAGAAGTAGTATTTGAAATGTACAATTTGAAAAAAAAATTGACATTTAAACAAATGAGTTTAAAATATTATATTACGTTAATTGCTGTGTTAACAAACAATTAAAATATTATGGTTTAAATAAAATATAATGGTTCAAATTGTATCAGAAAGTTCTTTCATATATTATACGTAAAGGATAGTGAGTCTAATGATTTATGTATAGAGGTTTATTTTCCAATAACATATCAAATATATCAACTTAGAATAAATTAAGTATTCCATAAAATGACACATTCTTTTCCCAATCACTTGAACATGATTACTAGCTTTTTTTATTACATATTTAAAGAGTTCATTAATCTGGTTTCTTTAATCATGTCTCTATAATAATAAGATGGAATGGTGTAACACAAAAGGTAATTGAAGTCACATGACTGTCCTATTAAAAAGCCTGACCGTTTTAATGATGACATGATAGAGTAAAATGTCATAAACAGGAACCACACTGGCAATCTTGTTGTTTCTAAACCATTTCCTGTATAACGTTTCTCTATCTTTTTAAACATAAAGCACAGAAAATACTTTTGTTGACATTCAAATCTAATTCCCGCCAAAGCGCCATTGACTCTACAGTTACACAAAGTGCTCGGCCACCAGATGGTCATTTGGCTCCGACAGACACCTGGTATCATTGAACGGTAATTATTACATAATCAAACTAGTGTACCACTAAATCACTTTTCCCAGCAGATGAGAAAGCTCTCAATATATCCTTATTCGATGCCAGTGGCTTACAATCATCAGTTTGACAGACAGCTAATATTCACAGTGCCACAAGCCACAGATAGGGGCCAGGTGAGGACACCTAACTGCTTATTCACGAATACACTGCATCTGGAAGAACCAAGGGGATGACATCGGCACTGACATGTCAGCTGTTGCCTATTGTGCCTTATTTGGTTCACCACCCATATAAATATTGATGCAACAGAGGAGGAAACAAATGTGTGATACAATCGGAGCATCAACTGCCTCAAATTCTGAGAAGCCTGCTTATGAAATACTATGATACTAAGAACCGGACGCGTGCGATGCTTCTGGTTTAACCCTCTCAAATGAAAGCTGCAAACAGGAAGACATGCAAAACTTGTTTTAATACATAATTCTGCTTTCATTTGAGTACTTTGCAGTACATTTGTATGCATGTTGTGGTTCAATTCGTTCACAATCATTAGATACCCAACTCCCACAGGTTCAACCGTGATATTCCTCATGTAAACCGGGAAATCCCAGTGAAACTGACCAACCGAGATCAAGGATTTACATTCGACTACATTCCAAACCCTGCGAAAGATAAGCTTAAGTCATTTTTAGATACGGTCAAATACAATCCAGCTCATGCTGACCATCGCGATTTATTTTTTATTTATTTTAAAGTTACTACGGTGATCTTCCAAGTATTCACATCTCTGGAAACAGCAGCACAAATGAGGTTAGAAGTTTGACCATGTATGTTCTAGTGAAATGTGTGGTTAATGGTAGGAAGCATCTACACATGTCATCGAGTTCAGGCACGCAAGGCAACATTTACGACAGACCTGTGTAATACGACGGCAAGCAGTAACAAAAACAAATCCAAAAACTGATAGAGCTCACTGTGAGGAGACCGGGGCTAGTTGTCACATTTTTACTACATTAAGAATGTTTTAGTAAAGCTATGTTATTGTCCTGGAACAAAAATAGTTAATTTGTGGAAAAGCAAGGCACATTGTCAAAGTGCAATCTGCTATTAAAAAGGATATTACAAGCAAAATTTAAACCATAAATAAAAAACATTAACAAACAGCAAAATGTAACAGCAGGTAACTAATTAACAACATTTAAAACATTTATAATGAACAGAATTCGCAATAACTATTCTAATTTAATTCTAATTCTAAATTCGATGTTTGAAACCAACAAACAAAACCACTGCTAGTGAAAACACATTTGTGTAATTGGACTTCTGACTCGAAACCTTACTAAAATTTCACCCTTGTGAAAACTGGCACATGCATCCAGATGCCACATATGAACGAGAATCCTGTTTATACACAAATGCATGAATGCGATATGAGAGAAAATGCGATAGAGAGACCGAGAAAGAGCAGTCGAGACGGCAGCAGAGCTCAGTAAGCACTGGGGCCCCTTTGCCTGGGAAGTTGGTTCAACGGTTGGGGCCCAGATGGCTCCACACCTGCGAGAGACCCAGCTACAACACACCGCCATTCAAATTTCCCTCATTGCATTACGGTCCTGAACAATAGCTCTCCCAGCTTAAAAAAAACACATTTATCTAACAGAAAACAAGTAATTAGTGTATTCACTGAGTAATTTAATTCCAGCGCAGAATCTACAACAATGTGAACTGATGACACATATAAAAGACAATTACAAAGACGTGTCAAAAATTAGGCAATGGAGCAGGTGTTAATGCTACGCCATATGGCTGCTCAAAACGGGTTTGTCCACGAAGATTAATGTAAATACTCCAGTTATTAACAATTACGCTTTCAGATTAACTTTACAAGTCACAGTGGCTGTTATTGGAGTTTTGGGCTGTTTAATATCAGTACCTTTGAAAACCAAATTCTTGTCTAGCAATACAGTATTACACTTTACAGTAAAAAATAAACATATAGTGTTTTCCCTTTATAAAAAATGCATATGGGCTACTTTAGGTTAAAGTTGTTTTGTTTTTGTTTTTTTGTTTTTTGTTGAATATGGTTAAACTGTCCTAATTCATCTCAGAGACCTTTAATTGACTTTATTAAATATACAAATTGTCTCACAGTAATAGACATTTATGTATATTCACTCACAAATACTAAGTCCTTACTACTGTTTACAGAGATAAGCTACAGCCAATGAATATTACAAATAACAAAAGTATAACATATATTCACATAAAGCATATAAAAATAACACATTTTTGTTAAGATGTACACTTCACTAACTATTTAATAATTTAAATTATATAAAGTTCAAAATCATTAGGAATTTTTAATGTTTTTATTAAATGAAGTCTCTTATGCTTACCTAGTCATTTATTTGTTCAAAACACAGGACAAATAGTTATATTATGTAATATTATTACAAATTAAAATAACTTACTTGAATATATTTTAAAATGTAATTTATTCCTGTGATGCAAAGCTGAATTTTCAGCACAATTTCTCCAGTCTTCAGTGTCACATGATCCTCCAGAAATCATTCTAATATGCTGATTTGCTGCTCAATTATTATTAATAATAGTTCTTATAATTATCACTGTTGAAAACTGTTTTGCCATGTACTTTTTTGCAGAAATCATTCTTTTTTCAAGATTCTTTGATGCATAGAAAGTTCAAAAGAACAACATTTATTTGAAATATAAATCTTTCCTCATATTATAGTCTTTACTGCCAAGTTAATGTGTACATGCTGAATAAAAGTATTAAAAGTTTTAAAGTATTTAAATCTCATTACTATGGAAATAGTTGATTAAAATATCTCTTACAATATATAACAACTCTTTCAAATATCCCTTAAAATTACCTCTTTAAATATGTAATACCTCTTAAAAAATCTACTAAATCTATAATATATAATATAGTGAGTAGCCACATGCCTCTATAAGAGCTTTTCACCACTTCTGTTGTGTATCACATCATACTGACTTTCAAGTCACGTTTTCTGAAAGGGGGAGGCATTTAGCATCACCTTAAACATCACCTGTAGGAGGGCATGATAAACACTCCAGCACATGTTCAAACAGCAGGCATAGGGATGAATAGGCACAGTATTCTCCCCGATATTACGAATGCAGCAGTTCCATCTAAAGGATGAATCTAGTACTGCATTTTACATTCAGACGCTTGTCTAACTGTACATTTCCTAACCATTATAATGAATTCCCTTTATTAAATCTACTTGTGTCACTGAGTCGACTGGAATGAGAGTATAACGCAGGGAAGCCCCTATTCAATGACTGCGGGTATTCAGAGCGCTGTCCTCAAAGGAATTCGGGTATGACTGCATGTAATTGACCAGAGGTCCTGTGAATCCCGTGTGTTTGTTGTCAATGGAATTTTTCCGGCTAAGAAACATGCATAGTCTCAGATTGAAATTCAACACATTTGATGCCTCACGTACACATAAACAAGTATTTACATATACATTCAAGCTTTTTACATCAGTTGGAGCAGATGTTCAAAGAGCAGTGTCTTTTTACCGTGAAAACCAAAAAAACAAACAGGGCTGATTACAGTCAATAAAGTGACTAAATAGTGGTGAGCTGTGTGTTAAGAATGTGAAACATTACAACAGAGAATTGTAGTGCTTCAACCCCTGATAAACTCTACCGATTACACCAAAAACGGTCCTGCATGGTATGTCATTCAGAAAAGAAAAGGGTTGTTTAATGTACAAGGCTGGCTAAAGTCCTAGAGTTCAGCAAGTCAGGACAGCATCACATGGGAAAGTGCAGCATTGCTATGCATGGCCTTCAACCGTAAAGGTAGAGTCAGGAGGCAATCTTTAAGAGTGGGCGCAACAGACATGCTCGGACTCATTCGTGTCCACAGGATGCATCCTGGAGGATGAGGTTTCACAAGGCAAGTTAGGCTGTTCAGGTACCGTTCCTATTGTTAAAGGAACAGTTCACCTTATAATGAAAATGATGACAACTTCATAATGTTTCAGACCCATTTTTTTTCTGTTCTGAAGAACCCAAAAGGTGAGTTTTGGACAAGTATCTTGCCATTCAGTATAATGAATGTCAAAAAAGTCACCCAAAAAGAGATTCAAATGACTTGTGTGCTATATATGTTGAGAATTATGAAGTCATACAACAGCTTTTTGAGTAAAAAGAAAACATAATTCAAATGAAAATTCTGACACCTGATTTGTGAATGATTCATTCTTCTGAGTCAGATTTTTTAATTAATCAGTTGGTCCAGAATCAGAATGATTCATACAAAAATGTTACTGATCTGGTTCTTGTGTTCAGCTCACTGATTCAATGAGTTTATCAGCTCACTGTGGGGAATTTTTAGTGAATAACGACTTAAAATTTGATCTGTTAGTCACACAAATACTTGGACTATAAAGTCACTTTTATTAGACTTTATACAGTCTTTTTAACCATTTTTGAAGCTTAAAACCTCCAGGCTTCATTTATTGTAACTGCATGGAAATGAGCCAGAACATTATTTAAACTTTCTGCTTGTATGTTCCTTGAAAAAGTCACACAAGTTTGGAACATCATGAGGGTAAGAATGTTAATTTTTGGGTGAATTATCTCTTAAAATTGTACTCTGACATTCAATATCAATGACTACATATCCCTCAGCAAAGCAAAAAAAAAAAAAAAAAAGTGCATTGAGTACTTAATGCAATATAAGGTAATAATCATAATGGATGTCGGATTAAGACTCTAAAATACCACTTGATTTAGTCACCAAAGGGGTTTTTGCAACACGTGAGTCAAAAAGCCACCAGAGTGCCCTCTTGTGCATTGTTCTGTAAATGCATAATAGGAAAAAAAAAATCACTTTTGGATCCAAGAACCCCTCTCTAGTACACATGTAGCGTGCATCTCTTCAGTATAGCACAGATTTTGAGTTTTAACCATTCCATTTACTGGAAGAGCAGCAACTGGAATAAGAACAATCTGGAACTTGAGAGACGCTCACCTCGGTATATCCCTCCATTCCAACAGCTGACAGCTTTATGGTTCACAACGCAAAGCAAGTAAAACGGAGCAGCTCTCCAAAACAGCTCAAAGTATGTTTTACACGCCACAGCAAGCATACAAAAATCTCCCGCAGCACACTGACATGGAGACGAGAATGTGTTTTAGACCTGCTTCCAAGAAAGAAAGAAAGGACTTTGTCCTGTTTTTTCATCCTAAGTGGAGTTTAGGAAGTTCAACTGGCCTGTTCTGAGGAGAGAATGCGTCAAGACAACAGCTGGCCCGCTGATGGGGCCTTCTGTTCCCCGTTTCTGAGAAAGCTAGTAAGGACAAGATAGCTATGTCTGGCCAGAGGGAAATGACTGGAAGGAGAGATGAGTCGAGGAGAAGACAGGGGAGGGAAGGAAGCAGCTGGGAAGCTGATCTCGTCTGCTTTGACAACATACTGTAGTAGCCATAGTATCTGTGCTGCTGGATGTAGACTAGGCCTTGCACAAGAACAGAATGGGGAAATGTGCAGGAGCCCGTGTGCGCACACAGGAAACCCCGAATGAAGTCAAAATTTATAATAGTGGGATTATGTAACAGGAAGACATATCTCCATCTGCTCAAGAGCCAAGCCCTGGGAGAAAGGGGGAAATTACAGAATAATGCACTTCAGACGTTAATTCAATGCATTTGGCTCTATAGTTCAGTGACGCCCAATTAGACAGCAGCGAATGGACCAAAGATAGCAGTTGAGCCTTAAGTAGACTGCAGCAATTGTATCACTTCAAAAGATCTATCTGTATTACTTTTCCTTTGGCCCATATCGAAAAACACTGCCCCTGTCCCTAAGGCTTATGCTTGATTTATGGAAACGTCCAACTTTAATAACTGAACATTTAAAATTACTCCAGAATATCTTATGATGTGATGGAAAGTGCTGAAGTTCAGCTAAAGAACTTTCCCACTATTTTGTAATCCATTAGAAAGGTGCTTTATGGCATTTTTAAGGTGGTTGTTTAGTAGTTAATGTCAAAAGAGCCAACTCCTAAGTCTCTATGATATTCTGGTCTCTGTATATGGCTCAGTTTGCAGGGGAGGAGGTTTTCGCTCATTTCATCATGCGCCAGGCACAACAAAATATCTAGTCATTTACAAATGCACCTGTCCTCAACAAGCCTTATAACTATGTAATAACTATGTAAAAACCAAATAATCTGTTAGTAAACAGATTAATGCATCGATTGATGCAAAGGCTGACATGGAAAAAAATTAATTGTTAAATAAAGTTGTTATTTTTGTTTGCTTCTTTGCGCACAAATAGTATTCCCATAGCTTCATAACATTATGATTGAACCACTGATGTCACATGGACTATTTTAACAATGTCCTTACTACATTTCTGGGCCTTGAACATGTCAGTTGCATTGTTGTCTATGGAGGATCAGAAAGCTCTTGGATTTCATCAAAAATATCTTAATTTGTTCCAAAGATGAACAAAGGTCTTGTGGTTTTAGAATGACAGAATTTTTATTTTTGAGTGAACTAACTCTTTAACCTGACTGAAAAACCTTCATTTAAACACCTCAAACAACCCGAGTGAGCTCGATCTAAATGAAAATTCGATTAGACTGGTATAGGTGGTGTACATCTTAAGTAGTTCAGTCGATGGGGAAAAAAATTAAGCATGTAAACACTTGAATTAGACCACTTTTTCTCTTTCAGGTGATACTGTCAACATCATCTGAAGAGAATCTTGCGAATAAAAACTAGCTAAAGTCAATATGTTTGAACACACAACTTATTTAAAAACACTAGCTCAGACATCAAAACTCTTTCGCCTCCTAGAGTACTGAAGTTTATCACCAGACCGATGCAAGTATGTACAGTACAATGGGAAAGCATGCATTAGCCAAGCACTCATATAAGAGATTCATTATTCACTGATTCAAAGTCATTACTTTTGTTTTCTTAGTGCACAAAAAGTATTCTTGTAGCTTCGTAAAATTACGGTTGAACCACTGATTATTATGATATTGATTGATTATTATGATATTCAAAAATATCCTTATTTGTGTTCCAAAGATGAACAAAGGTCTTACGGGTTTGGAATGACATGAGGGTAATTAATGACAGAATTTTCATTTTTGGGTGAACTATCCATTTAAAGTAAGCAAAGAAAATCAATTTTGGGTTAGCAAATCTCTAACTACCAAGTTTATGAAACAACATACGAATCTGAAACAAAGTTATGTTTCCAGAAGAGTTTATTTGCGCAACAGCTAGCCAGTTTTCAACTGTAAACAAATTGTAACAATGGGTAATGCTTTTAGTAAGAGAATAAAACTTTTGGGTGATATTCTCATGAGATGACAAACAAAAGAATGGTTCAAATTCATCTGGAACTGTAGCCAAGCACATGATTGAAGCAAGCTTTGTTTCTCATGCTTTGTAGAAGCACTGGCACAATATAGGCAATAGGACGAAATTAAGCAGCTACATATGCACACTTGGATGTAGAGAAACCCAAAATTGCTGGCTGTAATGGAAATATAGCTTAATTCAAAGAGTAAAATCAAGGAAAGCATTCAAACAAAACCACCATAGAGTTAATGTAACCAAATGACGTAGGCCGCCGTGAAAAGCTTTGTTGTACGTTTGGAGCCAAACAGTGTTAAGAGAGTGAGAGAGAAAAAGAATCATTACAGTTTTATTGGTGTTTGTTTTTTCTTGCTTTCTTCTGTGCTTTAGGGGTGTTGTCAAATGCATTAATTGGACACATATGAAGCAAAGAGTTATGACAGATAAATGCATTCCAATTGGGGGTGTGAGCAATCGACCCGAGAAGCCTGAAGACTTACACAAAAACAACTCAACTGAAGTTGAACTGTTTAGATGGATGATTTTATATTAGTTCCAATGCCTGTGGCTTTATCAAAGTCATTTTGTTCACAGATTAACTCACCTAGGTCCTTAAAATGCCACGTAATCATTTAAAGAGCACAGTTCTGTTCTGTGTTTGCGTATTTCCTTTTTAAACAGGAAGTTTAAGCTTTACATATGAAATACATCTTTTGTGTAATGTTGATATGAAATGAAATACTTCAGTTTCATCACAGTTTCATCACAACTTTAAATACCTACATGGTCCCGAGGGGAGGGACTTTCCTATTTTAGAAAGCTTCTGATTGGCTTAAAGTGTGTGCAGTGCAGGATGAGTCATCCATATTTTTACTCCATTTCCAATAGGTAAAAAAAACTGTACAACTTAGGTGTGTATTTCTGCTACAACCTAAGTTAAAAGTACATTAGCACAGAGCCTCAATCTAACAATTCCAAAATAGCATACTCTATGAGAAGGTAATTCTTTTGAATAAGTAACTACTTTGTGACCACTAAAACTATGCTCTATTCAGTATAAGTAGTATGAATGTAATTTGGATAGACAACATTCATCTTCTGACCTACCATTGTCAGTTGCGTGGCTTCATGGGATAGGATCAAATACACACAGAATCTCACTGCATGTAGGTCATCCAGGCACCGTTTCGCCTACTGTTTTATGAATACTGTAAATTTAGGCCTAAACATTCTACTTTTTCACCTACTGTATAGTAGGGAAGAGCATGATTACAGATGCATCCATGGACTTAAAGCCACAAAATTCCATTTTTGACTTTACAGGGACTTTAAGCTAATGGACTTCAAAGCAAAACTGCTTGCATAAGCATTTGGCCGCAACCATTTTGTTAACATACTATGAGGCTCTAGAAGGTCAGGCGAGGACTCTGTTAGCATTTTTGAACGTGTAAACTCAGGAAAGTAGCAAGATCAGCACCAAGCACCGTACAAAAAAATTGACCAGCGGCTAATAGGAAAGCATGCTAGCTATGCGCTGGATGGGACGCAGGTGATGATTCATAGAGCTCCATCCCTCACCCAAAGGCGGGAGATACACTACAGCTCGGGTTCCTGACGCGTTTCTGCAGCTGCCTGGCCGCAAACTTCATACACACATCTTTCTGTTTACCATCCAGAAATACAACGTTTACATTAGTGGCTGATGTTCTCATGTAATGAGCGTCAGTATGTGTCGCTTATGTGATGGGGACCTGTACAGGGTTCAAACCATGATGCTCTACTAGATTAGACCCACATCACCTGAATGAGGGTCACGTTTAACAGATGTTAGCATAGTAGCATGTTTCGACACTGTGGCTGAGACCAAGAAAGTTTTTCCACAAAGTTCCATGGAAAAGTTTTCTCGTTCTGTGCTGCCACCACCTGTGCAATGAAAGAATGATACCAGTTTCCTCAGGTTAGCACATTAACCTTACTAAGCCCAATATATAAACAATTTTAAATGAGAAATAAGACCATCTTACCTCAAAATAAACTATCTACTCCATTCTTTAATCAGTCAAAATAATTCATTTTCTTGATTTATTAATACACTTGTAGTTATCCAGAGAGTGCAATCTTCTGTAATTCGGTTTTGTGGTAGAAAGAGAAGCCTCTTGAAGAACACTTGCTAATTGAAGCTGTCAGTACTAGTGTTGTGACACTGCATTAGCCTAGCATACTAACGACATAAACTTGCTACACATTTGATGCTTTTAGTCTAGGGGTACAGAGGAGCAAAGCGGAGGGAAAAAAAGATGAGAAAAGGAAGGAAATGTCTCTTGCCAATGTGCAATATAAGGAGAGTTTCAGGCCAGACGAACCGCATCTGTGCCTAATTCACAGGATGAGGTGTGAAGACTTGCCTCTTCTGTCACCACCAGGTTAGTGTTTGGGTGGGACGCAGCTCTCTAGTTCTGGGCAGGATTTCATTGAAAACCTTCAACACTGTCCTGTGCGAGCGCTGGAGGAAAAGGCGCCTTGAGGAATTAAGACAGCTGGGCCAGCAGTTACGCAGTCAGACATCTCATCACTCTAGAAAGAGTCTGTCTTTGAATTCTGTGGGAAACACTGACCTGTAACACCATATTTTGCCACCCCTGTAACCACATACTTAAATTTGTTTTAATACATTTGTTTTATTTTTTAAAATACCATTTATTGTATCTATGAATTATCAATAAATACAATTTAACAAGTATAATAAAATAATAAAATTTCACAAGCAATCAGAAATTGTTGTGCTGTAATTTTTTTAATGCAGTGACTTAAACTTGTATTTTTTTTTTAACTAATCACAATCAATTCTAAAAATTCAGAGATAAATTCATGAACTGAGATAAAAGAATTACCGTTCAAAGTTTTTTTTTAAGAAATACTTGTATTCAGGAAATATACATTAAATTGATCAAAAGTGACTCTTATGTTGTAAGAAAAATTGTTTTGTTGCAAATAAATGCTGTTCTGTTCAACTTGAAAAAAAATCTATCACTTTCCACAAAAAAAGTTGCACAACTGTTTTCAACATTGATAATAATAAGAAATGTTTCTTGATCATACATTCGGCATATTATAATGATTTCTTAAGGATTTTGTGACACTGAAGACAGGAGTAACGGCTGCTGAAAATTAAACTTTTCCAACACAGGAATAAATTATATTTTAATATTTAATTAAATACAAAATGGTTATTTTAAATTATAATAATATTTCACAATATTACGGTTTTGCTGTATTTTTTTTAAATAAATGAGCCTTGTGAGCATAAGGGACTTCTTTCAAAAATGTTAACAAATCTTGCCATGGAAATATATTCTTACTTGGGCTGAGACTGATCAAATTTTAAAGATTATGTGACACAGTTGTAAATAACATTTCTCTGAGTCCTTATAAAAACAATAAGATCTGAAAGAATGGTGGTTTAGTCAGAACATTCTCCAAAACAGGGCTAGACACGCGTCTTCTTTAATTTAGCATCTCATGGTCCATCCAAGAATCATAACGCTTTGCCTAGTGACTGGTACAACACACAAACACCATTTAAGAAACGTCAAATCTTACAACAAAAAAAACACCCTCTGGAGAGACCAGAAACTGTTCCTCACAGACAAACACATCTGTTGAAAATTAGTCTTTTTTGGATCCTTGACTTTATCTATAACTATGACTTACGACAACCATTGTAAGTAGATGTTTTTAGCATGACTAGCCTAGCTTCAAATGAATAGCCATGAGTGCATGAGCAAAGTTGTTTAAAATAGTTCAATGTCAGCCCGGTGTTTCTTTTCTTTTGCATTGCAGACACAAGAGGTTTTTGTTTTCTTATTTTTTTTTTCAAATGTGTGATGCCTACAGAAGACAAATCAATCCTCATGGACACATGTGCGTGCACAGGGGTAAGTTTGATGTCATGGAGTATGACATCTGCTCTATTCTTCACCGCATTGTTACTGGCCAGCAGTAACCCAAAATTAACCATGATGGAAGGAAACTAGACGAATCAAGAAAATTGTGCTTTGTTTGGCCAGTTTCCTTTGTTGTAACAATTTAACATAAATTCAGAACAATAGAACAGCTTGACATCTGGGTTACTACTTGTTTACGTCACTGGTGATAAAGAACCTTTAGGTTTTAATCAAGATTTACATTTTTAGAAGAAAATGTGAGTGGTGCTTATTTCTCATTTCAAAGAACACCTCTGTGCATAAAGGGTCCATATAAAAGTAAATATTATTACCTAAAATGTACATATTAGCACCAATTAACAATGTACAAAAGCGCACATTTTGAGAAGGTAAAGCTCCAGTGACAACTTTTGTACTTTTTTTTCAGAGAAGAGAGTAAAATAGTCTAAAATGTATGAATTTAACATGATAAAACACAATATGGAATACATGTTCTCGTCAAAACACAAAAACTGCTAGGGGTGGGCGATATACCTGTAGACACAATTAACCGGAAGAAATTGGTAAATTGGTAAAAATTTTGGACTATCTTCTCTATCGCGGTTACATGCACATGTGACGTTGTTTTGCTCATGACAACACTGTTTGCGTATATTTTTAAGCATCGTGGTTTAAAAACAAGTGATTTTAAGCCATTGAAACGCAATTAGCAGCAAAAGTGAAGAGACTTGAGAACTCAAGTCTTTGTGAGTATCCTGGTAAACAGTAATTTAGGCATTAATTGAAAGCAAACAGCTGAGAAAGAAAACAAGTGTAACAGTATACTGGATACGAGCAGCTCTAAAAGTGACAGCAGTATAATATTCTTGCTGTCTGTCATTCATATTAATTAAACAACAAAAGAGAGAAAACCTCTCGCTGCTCTTGACTAAATCACTTTTGTAACTTTAATAAGAAAAAATATATGTATTTAATTTACACAATGAGGAATACGCAGCATTTTTATACATTTGATTACTTTATACAATTTATGTAGCGTTTCTTATTTATTTGATCTACTGTTGTTTTTGACTTAGCACTTCACATTACCCAAACAAACCAAACTCTGACATCAAACTAATCCGAGTGTGCACCAAAAGTGTTAATGTGAAAGCACCCCCACCCCCACCCCACCCCACCTCACCCACCTCACCCACATCACTTCCTGAACACTTACTGTCCTACTGAAATGAAGGCATAAAATTGAAAAAAATTATAATAAAAAAAGTTGTTGTATTTCTTAGTTTTGGAAGTAAAAACCATATAAAGCCTGAGGAAACCAGGAAGGCCTTGAATCCCATCTTTTTGAACCACTCCGGAATGACATAATGTCATTTTCCATTCTCCTGACCTTCTCCCCAGTGTGGTCGGCCTCCGTAGGGCCCCTCAGGGTGGCAAAGTTGCTTTTATAAGAGATGGAGGAATCCTCCTCAATTCGCTCTGCCAAACGTCTACTCAGCTATTCCTTCGAGAGAAGCCACCAGGCGAGAGTGTGTGTGTAAAGGTTTTCTTTTGATAAAAGCGTATGGCCTTTAAGTATAAGCAGACTTCTTTGTCTGTCTGCCAGGAGTCATTTATATCTCCCGGATTAGCGGGAGTGAGAGCAAAGCCACTAGGCCCGATGTTTTCCAAACACATTGCAGTTAAAACAAGAGGGTCGTTCTGAAACTGTTCACTTGGGGCCGGGTACCAGCCAGAAAAGTGCTTAAATAGAGGGCGACAAGCAGAGACTAGAACTAAATCATGCTCTTGAATCGTGCACACGAACCGAGAGAGCGCTAAATAAGGCCAGGCTGCACACGTCCACGGCCCACACATGAGAGGCCCTTCTGATGTTTCTCAGATGTCTCTCGCTGGTGCTGAGCGCATTCACTTGGCCCGAGCGACTTCGCAAGACCCTTGTGCCGTCAGGGTCGGTCACACGCTCACTGGAGGCTCATCACATGGCTTGACCTCCTTGCGGTGTACGGTTCCTCATGCGTGCACGAAATGCACTGATGTCAAGCGCAAGAGCATGAATTATTAACCGGTGATGTAAGGAGCCGAAATGTCTGCGCTGATGTTATGATGCTCGGCGAGTAAAGTGAACGCTTTGTGCAGTCAACCCTACTGAACCAGGTCAGAAGCCATCAGCGCAACAAGGCTCCACACTCCACACGGGCATGTGGGATCTCTCTCTAAACCAATCATGAATTCCTTGCTCTTGGCAGCCACTCAAGTCTTCGCCTTATACCCTCGATCTCTCTCTCTATCTTTGCGTTTCCCCTGTCCGTTCTCTCTCTCTTTTCATCAGAGCTGGCAGTGGAACTGTAGGCTGCATTCTGCACTAATTAACAGCCTTCAGAAGAAGACCACCAAACTGGTGAACTGGCACACTCTAAGCACACTTTGTGTTTTTTTTCCTCGCTAGTCAAACGCACACACTCCATGTCAGTGCGTATCAGGCAGCGACGGGGCCTCTGGGGGGAGCTCAACACACTCCTGACTTGAACGCAGTCACCTTCTCTGGTGTTTCTTTAAAGGGATACAACACCCCAAAATGAAAATGTTGTCATTAATCACTTACCCCTATGTCGTTCCAAACTAATTTTCATTTTGGGGTGGATTATCCCTTTAAAGAGTCAGAGAATTCTTCCTTTTCTCATCTTATGCTGCCAACACACTACACAATCTCTGTGCATCTATATAACGTATACATAACTTTGATTATGATTAAGTGTACAGGAACTCCTAAGTTGGTGCTCCAAAAAAACACAACACGAACATGATAGTTCATACAACCCCAAGTGATAAATCAATGAAACAGTAGGTGTGTGTGAGAAAAATACCAGTAAATGATGAGAGAATTTTCATTTCGGGTGGAGTATCCCTTAAATATCTAAACCTGTCTGCAATCCAAGTCTTGTGGTGTGAAACGTGTTTTGACTTAAACTGACATCGGCAACAACAGATAGTTGTGGGGTGTGAAAATAACAGAAATCTCATGGCTGTTTCTGATGAAAGTCATATAACTTACTCACCTCAAAATAATTTATACAAAATAATTTACACAGTCTAAGTGTTTTTGGGGGAACAGTATTGTTTTTGGGGGAACAGTATTGGACACCATTGACTTTCATTGTACAGAAAAAAAATGCTTAACAGGATAGTTCACCCAAAGATGAAAATTCTGTCATTAATTACTCACCTTCATGTTGTTCCAAACCCTCAAGACCTTTGGTCATCTTCGGAACTCAAATTATTGATAAAATTTGAGAGCTTTCTGACCCTGCATAGACAGCAAAGCAACTGATATGTTCAAGGCCTAAAAAGACAGTAAGAACATCATTAAAATAGTTCATGTGACATCAGTAATGTTATGAAGCTACCAGACTACATTTTTTTTGCACAAACAAAACAAAATTAACAACTTCATTCAACAATTTCTTCTCTTCTGTGTCAGTCTTTGACTCACATTCATGACATGTGCATTCCTCTGTATGCAAACAAGGCACAGCGGCACCACACACATGCATCGTGGTACTCTCGTGAATGTGCTTCGACTGACACGGAAGAAATGAAATTGTTAAATAAAGCCATTATTTTTGTTTTCTTTGCACACAAAAAGCATTCTTGTGGCTTCATAAAATTAAGGCTGTAACACTGATGTCACATGAACAATTTTAATGATGTCCTTACTAACTTTCTGGGCCTTGAATGTGGTAGTTACGTTGCTGTCTATGCAGGGTAAGAAAGCTCTCGGATTTCATCAATAATTTGTGTTCTGACGATGAACGAAGGTCTTATGAGTTTAGAATGACGTGAAGGTGAGTAATTAATGACAGAATTTTCATTTTTGGGTGAACTATCCCTTTAAACATTCTTCAAAATAACGTATTTTATGCTCTACAGAAGAAAAATCCATATAGGTTTGGAACGACGCAAGTTCATACAATAAGACGATTTTTTTTGTGTGAACAGTTTTTTTAAAGCCCCCCAAAAAAAAATTTTATACAAACTTTTGTGTATTCATTAGACTAGATGAGGCTGTGAATACTAAAATACATTTTTTTAATCTAATATATATATATATATATATATATATATATATATATATATATCGCCTAATCAATTTTCAAAAATATTAAGTTTAACTCTGGCAATTGCTAGTTTTGCACTCATCGAACTGGTGGTCCAGCTCTGCTATGCTGTTTACTACAAAAAACTACTGAATATGGTCAAGACTCTTGCTAGTTAAGAAACCTGGTGGGAACAGCATCAAACCAGCATCTCATCCTAAGACCTAGCATCCATATTTCTAGAAATGTCTGGAAAATGACTTATTTTAAGACAGATAATTGATAACTGGAGTTTGGAGCTTATCATACCACATGTACGCAACAGCATTTGTGGAATTTGAGGCTACCAAGAGGATCAAGACTACAGACAACGAGTTCATTCGAGCCTCAACAAGGAAGTATGGCAGCAGTAAGAGAAACACTCAGCATAGCGGCCCACAGCTGAACGCAGGCAGGGTGAATGACTCGTTTCTGTGTGTGTTGGGCAGCAGGCCTCATTAGAGGCACATAGACACGTGGAGCCAGGGCGACAGAAGCCCCGCAGATGCAGTGAAGGCACCCCGGCCCTGCTCTCAAAATCCGAAGCCCAGACAAAACCGCATTGTGTGAGGATTTATGGGAAGGTTTATGGCCTCCATGAAAACAAGGCTCCCTCTGAAAGACACACACTGAGTCGGTGTGATGACAGTCCCTCAATGGTTTGGGGAGAACAGTAAGCAGTGTGGATCTGTGTGAGAGAGAGACGGATGAGCACTGTGAATCAAACTGGAGGAAGATGACACTTGAAGGGTTCTGGTGGTGGCAGGAGGGGGGCTCGCAACTGAACAGCTGCGTGACGGGAAAGCGCAAGAGGAAGCAATCTGTGAACATACTGTTTGATATCTGAATGGGAGCGGGTAAACTAGAGGGAACCAGCTACAAGCCTAAAACTCAGTTAAGAGTTATAGGAAATGGTTTAAAACAACAAAAACATGGCGAGGTTTAAGAATCGGCCCTTTATTCTCATCCAAACAACCACTCAATTTATGATGTCCAGTGCACAGAGATTACGAAACAATTCACAGATAGGTCAATGAGGAGATGATCATTTTTTTATATCTAATATATACAGTATATTACATATCATAGAAGAAAAATAGACTTAAAAGAAAAGTAGTTTGGCTTAATTCAATAAGAGAAACTGCCTATTAATATCTAAACAAAAACTTCCAAAAAATTTAAGTCATTGTTGTGCAACCAACATTCTGAAATAGAAAAAGATATAACACAAAATTATATCATAGAGACAACCCTCTCAGACCCTCAAATGTGTCTTCATTCTCTAATTCTCTAAAAGTCATGTGGCACAACTCCTCAAAAAGGTCATGAACAAATAATTCATTAAAAAAATTACTTTTAATTTTTTTTAATATTTTGGAAAATAATGTTTAAGATGTGTTTACTCACATGTATTCATAAGATGTATAAAGTGACGTGACATTCAGCCAAGTATGGTGACCCACACTCAGAATTCATGCTCTGCATTTAACCCATCCAAAGTGCACACACACAGAGCAGTGAACACACACACACACTGTGAACACACACCCGGAGCAGTGGGCAGCCATTTTTATGCTGCGGCACCCAGGGAGCAGTTGGGGGTTCGATGCCTTGCTCAAGGGCACCTAAGTCATGGTATTGAAGGTGGAGAGAGAACTGTACATGCACTCCCCCCACCCACAATTCCTGCCGGTCCGAGACTTGAACTCACAACCCTTCGATTGGGAGTCCGACTCTCTAACCATTAGGCCACGACTTCCCAAAATAATATATAATAATAAATAAATAATAAAATATAGTGTATGCATGTAATGTATAATACATTATAGAAATATAATGTATTTTTTTTACTTTTTGGTTACACCACATGTCATGTAAATTTTAAAGTCATTAATGTTAGACTTTTCTTTAAAATGGTATGTTTTTCAAAACCATATGAAACCAACTTGTTTTACAAGCATAATTAAAGTCATGTGGTGCAACCAACATTCATTTTTTTTCTGAATTTTGGTTGCGCCACATGACTTTAATGTGTTTTAGTGTGTTAAATTATCAGACAATTTGACCTTGACCAGATAAAATGTCATGTGGTGCGACTCCACAAAAATTCTATAAAATTTACAAATTAATAAATCATGGTATTTGTTAAAAAATTATTTTACTTTGAAATCATATACAGTATTTTGGAAAACATTTTGGAAAATAATGCTTAAGATGTCTGTGTTCACACACAGAAAAATATGTATTACTTTTTACTTTTTTATTTTTGGAGACATTCGCCTTTTCTTGAAAACTGCATAAAAGTTTTTCAAAACTATATGAATCCATACATTGGGCTATGCTTTAAACTAGATTTTTAAAAGACTTTTCCTTTTACCATGGACACAATACATCATTGACCCAGATATCGATTCAAAAGAAGACAGAGAGAGATCTATAAAATGTTATATAATAGACCCCAATAAGTGCTTTACCAGTAATTCATTTCAGGCCGCCCTCCCAAGCACTACTCTTAACAGATCCATTACTGCCACGACAAAGAATGTACCCGCCCCTGCCCCAAAACTCTCAGATTCACGTGCAACTGTGCATGCGTATCGCTCAACGGCAAGAGCAATAGGTGTCGAGGTTAAGGCCGGATCCCTGCATGGTCTCAATGGTGTTCTTGTGCTCGGCACCGCGGAGGTGACTAGCTATCAGGGCCCCGTGTTGCGCGCACAGCGCCCACTTTTTCCATTCTGTCAGCGCCGAGCAGCACACTGGTTCCTTCCAAACTCAGCGCCACTTCATTAAATGACTTCAGACTCTTGGCAGAGGCAGTGGGAAAAGTCTATATTAACTGTGTGAGATCCACGGGACGCCCAACAAAGGCTGTGGTTGTTCCCCCGTAAGGGTTCGCTGTGACGGGGAGGGGGTTTGGGACCTTTAGGAGTACCTGCAGTACACCGTGACTTGCTTTAGCAAGCCGAGGAATATCCAAAATTGCGTGATGACATCATATCTAATGATGCATCTGATTGGTCCGTTGGGTGACACTCTCAAACAGGACTATACCTATCCGATGAATCGCAGCATTTGTGCTTATTCATACCGTGAGGTCATTACTTTACATAGCTGATGTAAAGCTGACCGACGACGTCCCTGTAACAGGCCTGGCCTTCAGAAACTAGGCTACAGTGATGGTGATGAACAAGCTGGCAGCTCCTTCCAAATAGAAAACCACAGATGGAGATTTTCAAAACCAGTGGCTCAATTTTGACTGAACAGTCACTTGTGGTCCCCCTCACAGAAGGATCTATTGAGCACTTGTGACAGAGGTATTTACACAACTTAAAGTGTTAAAGGCCTCATTCTCAGTGTTATGGAACTAGAGCAACAGACACAAAAGCAGTAGTTCTCAGAACTAGCTTTGAAGGAAAGTTTGTTTTTTCTAGTGAAGATGTTCAAGACTTTTGCTATTTAAGAATAAACAGCATCAAACCAGCATCTCATCCTAAGACCTAGCATCCACATGTCTAGAAATGTCTGGAAAATGACTTATTTTAAGACAGATAATTGATAACTGGAGTTTGGAGCTTATCATACCACATGTACGCAAGAACATTTGCGGATTATGAGGCTACCAAGAGGATCAAGACTACAGACAACGAGTTCATTCGAGCCTCAACAAGGAAGTATGGCAGCAGTAAGAGAAACGCTCATTCATGATTCATGATTCATGAAATTATTTAGCCGAACCCACTTTTTTGCTTCCCAGACCAGTCCTGCGTCCATTTCTCATGAAGCGTGGCAGTAAAAACAGGCAAAAACTGTCACAGCGAGCCAATCGCAGCACAATAGCCACCTTTTAGAGTGCCGTAAGCATCAAACATGGTTTCAGTCCTGTGGCAGAGAAGCAGTGATGTCAGGATTTACCGTTTGTTTGTGGGAGAGCTGGAATTAAAGTGAAATTAGGAGTGGTGAGAGAGAAGGGACAGTGCAGAAACAGAGGGATTGTGGGATAGGGTCAGACATCCATCACTGCCGTTCTCAGTCGGTGTGCCCTCAGGTTCCCACACAGTGACGTACGCTGTGTGTAAAAAAAATTCAGGGGGGATGGTGTGGTCCGTTTCTTTTTTCTGGGGCTGGTCGTCCTGTAGCTAATTTTACACAATGATTACAAAATTTGTTTAATTTGCACGATTAGTTTTACATAATACACAACATTATAAATCTAAAGAGGATGGTTAGTGGGGATGAAGTTTCACAGAGAGGATGCTTTTTGTCATTTTTTTCCACCAGGGGGATGCCATCCCCCCACATCCACCCTCAATTCGAGCCCTGCATATACACATCTACCCTGCTATCTCAATGGACATAACATAGACTTAAACAGTAGTTATATAAAGCCATGTATAGTTTCTACATGTTAACGCTAACACAAACCAGAGGCATCATGGCCATTTAAACTTGCTATTTCCGATTTCTGAGTCAAGAGGATTATTGACTATTATTGATTATTGTTTATTCGTTTATACATTGTATCAATAATAGCACAGACCCTTTAAGGTATCCTATAGTCTTTGATAATAGGCAGTGCCTTGTCAACTACATCACACACAGGTATAAGTATATATATACACATATATATATATACACAGACATATATATATATATATATACTAGGGCTGCACGATTAATCGCATGCATTTGTCATGCGTGTCTCATCAGTAAAGCCGGTTCCGTGATTAGCGGTAAATGTCTGTCACCTGTTTTCAAACGGGAGAGGCAGTTAATACACAGAGCCGTAGTTCACCGGACAAGCTACGCAATATTCTGTTCATAATTGAGATTAATCGCATTCGATTATGAACACGATATTGCGTATCTTGTCAGTGAACTACGGCTCTGTGTATTAACTGCCTCTCCCGTTTGAAAACAGGTGACAGACATTTACCGCTAATCACGGAACCGGCTTTACTGATGAGACACGCATGACAAATGCATGCGATTAATTGTGCAGCCCTAATATATACACACACACATACATAAATTTAAAAATAATCATATTTAATTAAATTCCTAAAAGTACAACTGAAATAAAAATAAGCTAAATTAAAAAAATGTAAGAAAATAATTAATTTTTAAAAATTACAAAAGTACTTAGAATTACTATAACCTACACTAAAAATTCAGATTTCTGAACCAAGTGGATTGCCAATGCAACCTCTGAGAATATTATGTAATATTAATTACAAAAAAAATCTAAAATATTACATATATTTAATTTAATACATTTAAAAAAAATCTTACTTTATTTGTATAAATTTTAAAACAATATCATACAAATATTAAATATATTCAAACACACACGTATATATATATATATATATATATATATATATATATATATATATATATATATATATATATATATATATATATGGTGGCCAACGGATGGCCCAATTATGAATTCAAAGCTCAAGGATGTACTCTTGAATACATGAATGCTTTGATTCACAAGCATAAACACCTACTTTCTGTATGTGCCACAGATCTCTGAAACCACACACATACACACACACACACACACACACACACACACTCCCTGAGTTAAAGCTTTGATAAGAGAAGATGGTGAATGTTAAAGAAACAGAAAAAGACCAGCTGATTTTTATACTGGTCAAGAAAGCTTGCTAGTTAAGCTAGTTAAACCAGCATCTAAATTACACCAGGGCAGTGAGAGAGACAGGGTGATTTCCCACAGAAATCAATTACAATATTCACGTCCTGTCGACAGGCACTCCTGTGTGTGACCGCTGTGACTCAGAATCATTTATTTGTTCTAATTAAGAGAGGCTACAGTCGTCCCGGCCTGATTAAGCTGTTGATCTTACCGGGCTGCTGCGGAGGGCGAGCTAATTAAGAGCAGTCTGCTTCAACAGGAAGGTGAGGAGGACTACAGCAGAGTATTTTCTGCTGACCACCCGTTTTTACATATACAGTCCTCTCAGTCTGACACACACTTTCTAGCCACATTCACATCCATAGCTTCTCATTTTCAGACAAACCTCTCTCTATCTCACACCTGCATCTAGAGCTGTCTCTCAATGAGCTGCATTAATCCCACACTTCGCCCAGTGTGCGGGTCTCATTTCAAACGCTGTGCCATGCTTGGTTTTTCCCAATGTGCGTGCGTACAGTATGTCACTGAACTTTGGATCCTGTGTGTCAATAATTACTCTTTATTCATTATTTTTCAATCGTGGACCACAAACGGCTCGGGTTACTCTGTAGGTAATATCCTGGCTGTTTCTTGTTAACGTGGCAGAGTGAAGAAGAAAAAAAAACTAGAATCCACTAGTGGTGAATATGACAGTGCTTCATACATTCTGCCAAAGGAAGCAAAGGATATCAAGTACTAAAGTTCAGAATACTAGGGAAAATCCCTCTGTGAGCAGCAACAACCATCAGTTTAGTAGGTGTTTGCTGCCATCTACTGGAATACACATGGTACTCAAGTTTTTAGATAGATAGATAGATAGATAGATAGATAGATAGATAGATAGATAGATAGATAGATAGATAGATAGATAGATAGATAAACAAACTTGAGTACCACTTGTATTTACTTTTGTGTGTATATATATATATATATATATATATATGTATATATATATCTATACTATATCCTATATTATTTCTCACTGTCCTCTTTATTATTTCTCATATTTCTTATATTGTTTTGTTTTTTATTTCTCAAATTTTAGATATTTAAGATATAGTTGTAAGTGTTGCAACAAATTAAATAAAATTAAAAATATGTAAAATATAATTCGATAAGAACACATTTATTGATTTACAGTATTGTTTTTGTTCCTTTAATCTAAAAGAAAAACTATTGAAATCGTTTTCTGTAAGTAAAATAAAGTTTAATAATATATTTTTTATATTTTATAATTTAAAACAATAAAATTTTCAGTATATGATAGGGAGAGAGAAAAAAGTAACAGTAATGTAAGCGTACAGTTGTGATGTATACTAAAAATGATACTAATAATATACAGTTGCGCCACATATGATATAATATAGTCACATTTCTTGTAACACTAATAGGTTGCAACAATATTTTCAGTCATTTTGATTAGAGAGTGACTAATTATAGTAGATGAGGCATTATTGGTAATAACATTTACAAGACAAAGAAGAGTAAAAAAGTAGGCTAGATTTTTAATGTGAGATAACATTCTTTTCCCCTTCCTTTTCCTTTTTCTTACTTTTTGTAAATAGCTAGTTAAATAATTTTATTAATTTTCACTGAGTTATTCATTCATTCATTCTTTTGTTACCATTATTGATAACATTGTCATACTCAGTAGAGAAAGACAAGAAAAGAGTAATAATAATGATAATAAAAAACTAATATAGAAATATTTGTTTAAAAAATTAATTAAAATGACAAAAGTAAATAACAAAACTACTAAAACTTAAGCTAACTTAAGTAAATGTACAGCTAAATTATAAAAGTAAATAATAATAATGCACTAATAATAATTAAAAAAAAAACTAAATTATACTAATAACACTGTTGATATAAACATTATTCATATTATTCATGCATATATATATATATATATATATATATATATATATATAATATATATATATATATATATATATATATATATATACACACATTAATATGCATAATAAAAATATATTTAAACACTGATAACCATGCTGAAAGTTTTTCAATTAAGGAAAAATGCTTTTATAAAAATAAATAAAATAATTAAAAAATTAAATTTGAGCACAACTACTCTTCCAGAATGTATCAGCGAGCCACATTACATACACTAATATAACTTAGAAGCAAAATAGAGACCAACATGGCATATACAAAATAGCTTGATGTTTTTAAACATAACTGAGTTAAAGAATTCAATGTATATTTACTTACAGTAACGTAAACACAAAACGTTACCAAACTTTCTCTAGTGTTACTCAAATATGATCTTTCATCCACTAGATGGCAGCATTTTCAAAGAAACGTATCAGCTTTCCTTATTCCTTTGTGTAAAGTTACGTTCTTTGTTGACATTTAACAACACTCTATTGTGTTAGATAATCATTTTTATCACAGTTTAAGGTATTTTTACAGCATAAACTGAAAGAGCGGAGTCAACCCAGATTTAGGGACTTTACTAAAGTCAAAAAATTCCCATGTACGATTTGTGCCACGCTCTTCCTGTTTAAAATACAAACCATTTACCATAATGAATAACTCATAGGCATGTCAGAGCTTTTATTGCTAAGCCACTTCCCAATGGAAACTACTACGGTTTTTCTGACTAAAATGTTATGATTCACCTCAAGGTTTCTTTCTCGTCCAAACTAACCATGCTAGTGTCACGTTTGGCCTGCTTATCTGAATAGTGCACTACTAAACTATAGCATATTGAACTAACTGGAATTACATAATATTATTATTATTACATAATATTTTCACATAAACCCAAAAGCCAGTCTCTATAATAGTACAAAAATAATTATTAAAACTATCATGCATATATTAAAGCCTATTTATGCAGATGACTTTGTTGTTGTTGTTGTCTTTGTTTTTATTAGCATAGATTCCAGGAAACAATGACGCTGAGAAGCCCCAGCGCCTTTCACTGTGATTCTACCAGTGCCCACAAACAGCTGCTCAGAAGACAACTACCGTCATTTCCACTTCAGAAGAACAACACACAAGACAAAGAAATACACAGTATGAGTGTGAGGATGCACGCACTGAGCGGTCCACATTTTCACTACCACTATGAATTACCTGTATTCTCTGTTGGTGGTTCAAAACTTTGAAATAGGTGATAAATTTAGTGTGTACGTGAAATCAAAATTACTTGATAGGATTTTTTCTATGTTTCTGAAAAGCAACTGAACAACTTCTAGGCACACATCTAGTCAGATAATATATATTTTTTCATAATAATATTTAAAATTTTTAAAATAAAACATATTATACACTTTTTTTTTATAATATCTTAAGTGTATGTATACTTTTTATAAAATAATGTCTTATATATATATATATATATATATATACATATTATTTAAGATATATTTAAATATAATATCTTATAATATCTAATATATCTAAGAAATACATTTTTTATTTTTATTTAATATTATTTATTTTTTATTTATATATTTTATATATATATATATATATATTAAATAAAATATAAAAATTTATTTCTTTAATATACTTTGATACAATTGGTGTTTTAAAATATTATTTCCAAAACTTCTTTCCTTCAGCTGTTTTTCCAAACCGAAACACTGATCTTGCAAGAAGTAACAGCAAGTCAACAATGTCATTTCTCAGAAGCCAAGTCTCTTAAAACCGCAGCAGGTGACAGTATGCGTAGGAGATAAATCAACCATAACGGCCACACAGAAAGATCAGCCATTTTGATTTTCAACAAAGAAGTGTGCTTTAACACCATATCTTGACAATCCTTTGCAATAAAGAAAAATTAAATAAATAGTTTTGTCCTGTCAGATACACTGCTGGGATGCAGTGAGGGGAATGCTGAATGTTGAACCTGCTCTCTGAAGGACAAAGAGCTCCCTGCATCCGTCTCAGGAGTCAGAGACACGGTGTGTTCCTGATCGAGCCCCCCAGCAGGAAGCTACATCCTCCTCCTCCTCTTCCTCAGGAGAGGGGACTCGGGATGAACGCCACGCGTGCAGCGCCGAGGCTCTGAAATGAAGGCTGTGCCCACATCCTGTGTTCATGTTCAGTGTCTCAAACGAGCACCTGCCTGCCCTGCCCCTCGTCTTCTGCAATTACCCGAAAACCGAAACTGCTGAGGCATTTTCTATTTTGTTTTTGGGTTTGTGTTTGCATTCGGAAAAGCATGTGTTGAGCAGATTTCTAAGGGGAAGCACTGCATACATGACTAAAGTAAACAAACACTGTAGAAACAGTTACTGAATGACATATAGCTTCCAGCTACGAACTTGACGGTGCACTAAGAAGCGTCCATTGTGTTGTTATTACACAATCAAACTTTATAGTTTGATCACTTAGGCTGGATTAGTTCAGCAAATATCCGAAAGTTTGTTCTTTGATGGGTTTTACTAACAGCCAATGTATTCACTCTGGCCTGCTTGGGATGCCATTCACAGTTTTTTTTTTTTTTTTTTTTTTTTTAATCAGTGTTAAAACATGTGAATCAAGTTCTTAAAAATATACAATTTTGTAATCATGTTGGAAATTTTTTTGGGAAAAAGGTTCATATTTACTAACACATATTTTATTTAATGGCTTAATTTAATGACAAAAATGTCAAATGGTAGAACCATAATGTAAAGTATATACAAAATATATTTGTAAACCTTAAATACATATAAGCAACTTTATCAATGTTTAAATCATTTAAATGTTTAACTGTTGTTATTAAAGATGAATTATTGAATATCTAAAATCAAAGATCTTGACAGTAACAAAATCTGCCTTTTCATAAAAAGGTAAAGAAAAATGTTATATTTTAAAAACTAACACAGGACAAAAAACATTTATTGGGTTCATTTTGCTTATTGTTGGTTATGCCACATTGACTTTGATTTACAAAGTTTTCCTAATGTAAATATATATTTAAAAACGATTGACTGCTTTTTAAAAAATAAATACATAAACAGTGTATCTGACAAAATGTGTCTTCATAAAAAGGTCAAAATATGTTGTATTTAAAAAAAAAAAAAAAACAAACAAAACAAATTCTTACATATTGGTCAGGCCTATGCCACACTGACTTTGGTTTACAATGTTTTCAAAAAGTAAATATTTTAAAATTACTTCACTACTTTAATAACTAATGTAATAAAACTTCTTTATATTAACAAAATATGTTATATTTTTTACTGACTTTGATGTACAAAGTGTTCCATACACAAACATTAAAAAAGACAAAAGCTTTGATTGTTTTTGAAACAATTAATACGTTATATAATATAACACTTTTCAATAAACCAAGTATTTTAGCCTTTTAATTTAACTTTTTTTTACAATCTGTGGACAGTTACACCACCAAGACTTTTCTGACTTACAAAAATCAAAATTGCTTATACTTCACACATTAAAACATATGAATAAAACTATTAATAAAAAAATCAAATCATTCTTGTATGAATTGCATTTTGAGTAACTTCCGGACAAAAACGAGCATCACGTCATGGACCCAGGTTTAAAATTACTATGAGTGTACATGTAGCCTATATAACTGACAATATCTTTCACATTTTGAGCCATCCTCAGCCATAAGTTCGCATACATACACCTTTAACAGTCATGAAAACGTAGGCTAAACCTCTTGAACATCACGATATTAAAATAATAATGAAAACCAAGCGCAAAGCCGCTCACCGATGCTCCCCAGGGCACAGTTGCGCAAGAGTTTATCACATACGATAAGGATCTCATTACGCTTCGTTCTTTTACAAAACAAACGAGAAACAAAAATAACCACCTAAGTAAGAGTATCCCTTTAGTTACTCCTAAAGCTACTCGTCGTGTCACAACAAACAGAGATTTTGACAAATAAATACATCAGCGGTCACTATTTTTAGTTATTTGTTTTTTTCTTTTACAGTCTTTTACATGTTTTTCACCGACAAACGTCCCGGATGTCTGCCAACATCGTAGTTGCGCTCGTTCTTTCAGAGGTGAGAAAAGTGATTGTAACATCGACGTGACAAACTTTTAAGCTCGCAAAACCTGTAGATATTTTAAACATGCCCCTTACCGAATTAAGAGATTCTCTGGCGGTCCTCGGCACGCGACATCCTCTCTCGTAGTAAAGTTTTCATGCAGCGTGCGACTGTGTTGTTTACAAAGTACTGAGCGGAGTCCCGATTGGTTCGAGTCGAGCCAAGGCGACGCCCCGACGCTTAAAGCCCATCTGACGCGACGCGACAAACTTGTAATCAACGCCGCTTCATTTCACCGCGTCGCAGAGTTGTTCATTATAATGGAACCGTTGTAGTCTGTCGCGTCGCTTGCAGTTTATACACGGTTTTTTTAGTCAGAGAGATGCGCTTGTACATCGACTGAGCAGATTGTGCACAAGGTGGTGCTATTGTCAACCTTCTCCTCAAAGTTTCAGGACTAGCGGAGTACTAGTAGACTTTATCTGACTTTATTCGACACTGAGGGGAGCAATGATGCAACAAACACAGCAAGAACACAATGCGAAAACATAAAAGTATAATGCATCATTTTATATAGTGACATTGTTTATGACCAGCAGGTAGCCCTATACTTATTACATAATGCAGCATATTATAAAACAAAATTAATAATAAAATAATTATATATTTTTTTAATTGTAAAATATTTATTTAACGTTTGTTGTAGGCTACTGCCTTTTATTTATGCTATTTTTAAATGGGGCTGCTTAATTGTGATAAAAATAATATAAAAAACATTTAAAAAGTCAAAAGAATGTCATAAAATATATTTTTTTAAATGTGAATCACAGATAACAAGAGTAACAAATGTGGTAAAACATACTGATATTAACAAAATGTTTCTTTTAAAAAAATCACATGACAATAAAATTACTATATATGTTTTCCAAATATAAATAATATTTTAAACAAATTTGCGTCAATTATTTAAAGGAATTAACATTAAAATATATTTTAGATCAATTTCAGCCTTGTTTAAATGGTATATAATTTCTTAATATAAAATGTAAAAATAATGGCACAGTGTAAAAAAAAAAATGCATATTTCAGATTTTTGTTTGTTTGTCTGCTTCCCATCATGCAAGGTGGCTATTAAAAGCATAAATTTGGCAAGAAATGTAACGCATTCTAACCCAGAGATGTTTCTAGGTAAATTCGGATCAGCCTGTATTGAAAATATGTTGGAAATACTCACAAGAACTGTATTTCAAACAAGACCGAAGAAACTAAGTTTGCACGACATGACACAGTGTTTGAGCCTAATCTCCTGAAATTAAAAGTTAAATTGTCCGGTAGCTCACTGAAGTGGTTTCAGTGTGAAAAATACGTCAGATGCACGCAAATCAGGATTTCACATTTAAGAAGCGTTTACTTTCATGTTCATATTTCACATGTGAAACGCAGCTCCTCTTGGTGTTGTTTCCGCATAATTAAAGGAATCCCCGCCCAGCTCAGCTCGGTCCCGGGCAGCTTGGCTGCGTGCGTTGTTTGGGGACAGTCCCGAAGATGGCGACGGCCCAGCTGTACTGCGTCTGCCGGCAGCCGTACGATGTGAGCCGGTTCATGATCGAATGCGATATCTGTAAGGACTGGTTTCACGGCAGGTAAGCATTTCAATCGTTTCTCCGTCACACGTTGCGTCGGAAAGGCTACAAAAATATCCACGTATGAAATCCTGTGGCATTTCGGGTGTCAGTAAGCCGAGCGTTGCTTTGTCAACACGTCCACCCGTTAATCGTCCCGTGTGCAGGTTTCGTAATGTTACCCGTCGGTTAAAGCTTCGTCGTTGTTTTGCAGTAACGTTTGACTGCTTTTCCACGGCTTCTCAAAAAAACCCTACGTTGCTAGAAGCAAAGATGGGTTCACGCAGGGTTTTCTCAGAAGCTTTGTGGTGAGGAGTTGCAGAGCATCAGCTGACATTAACCCCTTGTGTAGTTTTGTGTCACATTATAAAAGTAAATAAATGTCAGCGTCGAGGTGCACGTGAGATTGGGGTATGTCAGAGGGCAAGTAAAGGTTTCTTTATATTGCATATTCAACAGAAGTTGGGGCAACGTGTTACACGTCAAAGCAAATATTGTAATGATAATGTAAGAAGAGAGATAAACAACTCAAAACAACATAGCAACTACTACTACTACTACTACTATTAAAGAAAAAGAAGAAGAAAGCTGTTTAAAGAGGAGTAGTCATGATTGATGTGGTGCTGAAACTTGCACGCTTTCGAGTGGACTCGTGGGTGTTTTCTTCTCAAGACTTTATCTGGTTTCTTATGGTTAAAAATTTTATAAACTGCAATGGTTTGCTTTTCTAGAGGAGTTATAAGAGAATAAAACGGTTTTAAGAGTTTTAGACTGTGTGGAATTCACTTTTGACATGAACACTGACTGGCCAAACAACATCTGAATAGATATTTTGGTGGCTTATTTTTATGTTTCATCGTCTGCTTCATATTTATGCAGCCTGTATTGCGAGTTTTATTGCTCGTAAATTAAATGTGCATATGTATATGACATGCAGGTTATTTCTTTGTTGGTTGTTCTGCAGCAGTCAGTCTGTGAAGCGTGAGGAAACGTGGGGGGTTTCGATGAAAAGTTACACGGGGAATGGGGGGGGGACTAAACAAAGACGTGTGGTTAGGTTTAGAGATCAGATTCTTCTCTGTTTCTCTGGTTAAATGCTTTAAATGTGCATTACGGATTGCTTGGCAAGTAGCGTCTGATTTTGGGCTTTGCTGGGTTTTATGGGAGTATTAAATGTAAAAAGGAAAGTCACGTTTGTAATGGAGCTCAGCGCCTAAGGCTTCTGTGATTGTTTGGTCTTTTTGATTGACAGCAGGGGTCGGGCATTTAAATCCCCCAGTTTTACAAATATGGGCATACGGTTCCGCCTCTTAAAGGGACAGGTGCCGCTTGACGTGTGCAGCGTGGAGCTGAAGCCATGTGTGAAACGCTCGGCATGAAATTAGCTTGAACTGTAAATATTGCCGGAAAGCGTGCAAGACCATCATGTTGCAGCTTGTTTGTAAGTGTGAAATAGCTGGGTGGCACGTTTGTTTTTAGTTTACTAGCTTTAAGAAAAAGATGTATATTAAATAACCGTTATAGACAAGGTAGGAGTTTATTATTGTTTATAATAACATCTTCATGAAACCAGAAATATATAAAATGTCTTCATAAAACAGCATAAATGTTTAAACAAATGCAGATTATTATTATTATTATTAAAATTTGAATGGTATATAGTTATTATTATTATTATTATTATTATTATTATTATTATTATTATTATTATTATATAAACTATTGAAATTATTTAAAATATTATTTTCACAGTTTGATATTATTTTAAATAATTTATTTTCTAATTTATAAGAATTATCTCTATATTACTTAGATTATTGTTATTATGAATAAATTATTAGATTAAATATTTCAATTTTATATATAGAATACATAATTTATATAAATGTGAAATTAGTAATAATATCTTTTATTATTATTATTTACATTGGAATGTATATATGAAAATATTTTATATAAATTATTTAAATTATGAAAAATAAAATTATTTTCACAAGACCTCCAAAGTGTGATATTTTTAAAGAACACTTATATATTATTTTATTATTTATTTATTATTCCTATATTACTTGTATTATTATTATTTTTGAATGTATTATATTAAATGATATTTATATATAATAATAATAATATCATAAATATTATCATTATGTATAAAATAATAACATAAATGTGAAATATTTTTTATTATTATTATTATATATATATATATATATATATATATATATATATATATATATATATATATATATCATTTTAAACAATTTATATAAATTAAGATTTAAATTATTAAAAATAATTTTATTATCATTACTGGTTTTTACTGGTTTTACTGTTTATATATAAATAATTGGGCCACTTTTCTGTTTATAATGCATGTCTTATGCAAATCACAGCACAGCTTAGAACTGACATGGTTTGATTCAATTTCTAAATAATAGCATTTCAGAGGTCAATCAGAAACAGGCCACAACCCAAATTCCCCACCCTTCTGATAGAATATAAATATTTATCATGGTTTTCAAGCATTCTTGCAGTAGGCCTGTTTGTTTGAATTGCAAGTCAATTGCCAAGGGGGTTTTATATCTCTGCATTACAACATTGTGGTGTGTTGATAACATGGGCTAATCATATTTTCGGTATGCGTGGTTGATGTGTTTTGTTCTGTTATTCAAAGGTTCCATGTGGCACTGCTGCCTGCCACCAATGGGATTAAGCCGTCTAGCCGGTCGCCGGGGGCTGGCTGTTATCTGGCTCCATGCACAGCCTGGTTTGGGAGGCAGGAGCTGCTGGGGTGAGGGCCTCAGAGGATTACGAAACTCCTGATATTCATTCCTGATAGAGGCCTAGTTGTACAGTTTAAACCTTTCAAAAAACTGCCCATACATTCCTTACCTGTCAGGTGCAGGCCAGTTTTACAGCATTTACAGTGACCTTAGAAATGGAATGCTACCTAATGACTCGTTTAAATGGTTAGTTTATCCTCAGCAAATCCTCCTAAATCAGTTCTGAGGTCTGTGATTCTGTTTGCTGGTCTGTCTTTTGAATAATGCGTGTATTTGCATGCATGATGCACGTGCGTGGGTGCGCTTGTGTGTTTGTAGGAGGGGAAAGATTGATGGAGGCATGGATGCCCAGAGGCAAGTTCAAAGCGCATTCATCAACGTCCCTCTGAGGCTGAAAACACTGAGGAGAGATAGATGACTTCTGGCTTGTCAGCCCAGGTTTTTACTAGGATTGGCCCGGTCATAAAGTCACCCCGTGTTTGTTCGGGACATTAGGGATTCTTAATGATGATGAGATGATTATGTGCTGTGATCAAGTAGGATAAAATACTGTGATGATAATCTGATGGAATCATATCTATAGTAACATTTGCTAAATTACAATAAATCCCTTGCATAAATACGATTGCATGATTCTAAACAAGTAGAGTCTTTGCATATCGGTTTTCTATAGTCTTTAGTAACAACATTATTTGAGCTGTTTGTCAGATGGATTTTTTACAGACTGCTTATGATTAATGGCCTTAGGTTGCCAACTTATTGATTTCAAGACCATTATCCACTTTATGATTAGACCGGATGATCTCACTGGTCATCTGTCACATTTGTCATATCTAATAAGTGGTGTTTTAGTATTTCAATGCTTTGATAATGGAAAGTAGTTAGAGCTGTGGAAATATCACCTCAAACCAAGGTTGAAAGAAGTCTCCTGTGTTCACCAAGATTGCATTTATTTGATCAGAACTACAGTAAAAACAGTAATATTGTGGAATATTATTACAACTGCTTTCTGTGATCATTACTCCAGTCCTCAGTGTCACATGATCCTTCAGAATTCATTCTAATGTGCTCAAGAAACATTTCTCATTAGTATCAATGTTAAAAATGGTTGTGCTGCCTAATGCTTTTGCAGAAACCATGATACGTAATTTTTAGGATAAAAAAAAAAGAACAGTATGCATTTGAAATAAAATAGTTTGTAACAATATAAATGTATTTGCTTTTTGATCAATTAAATGCATCCTTGCTGAATAAAAGTAATTATTTCCAAAAGTTACCTCAAACTTTTGAACTGTATGATAGTGTATCTCTAGTTTAAACTGTACGAGTCTATGCTATTTTCAGCGGCAGTTACATTCTTGTTTGTGTTTTGATCTCTAGACAAAGGTGAGAGTTTGCAGCACAGTAGCGTCTGGAGGAAGTCCACAGCTCTTGTTGGGGGCGATGGTCTTGGCCAAGCTTGTGGGTTTGAAGCAGTAAAGCCTAGTTTCCTATGCTGCTAAATGCAGCTTCCTGTGCACATTACTCTCAGGGGCTGTCTGCGTTTAAGACAGATGGTAGGGTTCACAAAGAGACATAAAGTGGGAGAGAGGAAGGCTTGGTTTATCTTTCGTTACCCTCATTTTATGTTATGTTTCCTGCTGCTTCACTGTCTGTTGGCTGAGCTTTTTTTTGCCCACAGTTTCCTCCCTGACTTCCCTCAGCCAGGCTTAATTTAGCGAATAAGTGCAGCCACACATCAAAACGGATGGTGTCCTCTGTGTTCTTTGCAGTGGAGATCTTTGCTAACACAAAGGGTGTGGGTTCACCTCACAGTCCTGCTCAGCCACTTTATCTTACTGTTCTATCATTATGCCCTCAAGCAACACACTTAACCTCAGTTTATTCCAGGAGGACTGTCTTTGCAATTAGAGTGTTGTAGGTCACACAGGATGAGGTGTCCACTAAATGATGAGTAACTCAAGCTTGGGACTGATGGATATGAGAGGTCACTGTCAGGTTCTGCTTTGCTGTCCAACTTGGAAACCCTACAATTCCACCTCATTATAAGGGACCCTATAAATAAAGTCAAGTACATAAGTTAATTTTGACTTGTTCACCCAGGCCTGAGGTTATAGAACTATACTTTAGGCTTTCAGCAGGTTTCACAAATGAGATTTCTGTCATCATTTGCGCACCCATATGTCATTCCAAACTTGTATGAGCTTGCTTTCTTCTGTAGAACACCAAAGGAGATGTTTAGCAGAGTGTTCGTGCTGCTCTTTTCCATACAATGAACATGAATGGTAACCGGGGTTGTTAAGCTCAAAAAGCCATATAGTCCATATAATCTATGTGTGATTGGCTACAATGAGCATCACTTCACGCCTTTCACCGAGAAGACACACGGGATTATTTGAAAGCAGTGTCTATCAGCAGATCCCTAATATATATGCACATAGACGGATCCACTGATAGATGTCTTTCAAACACTCCCGTGTGTTTCTGTGTGAGCGATTTGTGAAAAGCGTGAAGCAATGATCATAGTAGCCAATCACAGTTGTATTTGTTGAGTGTGTGAGTACTATGGCCAATCAGTGGTGTTAGAATCTCAGAGGAAGACCATGAGGGTTTAGGGTGCGATTTGGGACAGGGCCTTTGGGACACACAGGTCGCACATGCGCATTGACTTGGTTTTGCACTAACCAGTTGTTCCACTAGGTGGCAACAGTGGCCCGGGCTTTGTTTTACTGTAGAAAACGAAACTAAAGAGACGGATCAACAACAACAAAATAGTGGAGAATGCAAGAACCACCGATGCACTTGTGTGAGGAGTTTGAGAGAACTGCAACTTTTGTTTAGTTTAAAAGAGCACACATTTTTATCCGTCATAACTTCTGGAGAAAAATACAGCAGACGCTGGACAAAGATGAAGCTTTCTCGAGTGCATGTGTCGACTGCCTGTGTTTGCGCACGCTATCAATTTGAGTATGCTTTGAAAGGCTGCATGTACTAACTGTACGCTTCCTCAAGCGTATGCACACAAAAACAAAGTATACTTTGGGCTTTAAGGTGTGTTCACATTTACCATTATTTGGCAGATTTTTCAGGCGAAATGCAGTCATCTGAATAGGAATCCATGCAATCTAGAATTTAACTTTGAATATGCAAATTTGCTAGGTTTACCAATACAAAGATGCTTAGCCCTAAGAAAATGCTGCTTCATGTTGATTGTGATAATGGACAATTGACGCTCTTTGCCTGCAAAAATTTCTCAAATTTTTGCGCATTTGACTATGACTTTGTGACGAGAAAGACCTACATTTAAGTTATTGATTTCATTAACTATAACAGTATGTAAGAGCTTATGTTAATGATGAGAGAAAGAAATAGAGATAGCAAAAAACTAAAAGGAATAAATAGCCCCTTTCACACTGCATGTCGGACCCGGAAAATTGCGGGAACATTGACGGGTCGCCTTCTGTGTGAAAGCAAACACGTCCCAGGATTGATTCCGGGATTGGTCCCGGGTTGGGGACCTAGTAACATTGCCGGGTTCAGTCCCGGAACGAGCGCTGTGTGAACAAAAGCCAGATCTAATGCCATAAAGGGTGTGTCGTAGTGATGACGCGCGCTATCGCGCGACTCTTTTAGCATGTTTTAAAGGTAGATCAACGTTCGCGAAAACAAATATGTGCAAACTGTAACGAAGCAGAGATCAGTTAGTTCCTCACTTTCCGCGATGAAGCTGATATCGTTCGCCAGCTTCAGTGAAAGTTAACGTGCCTAGCGTTTTCGACTCGTACATTACACGTCACACCCTGATATCATGTGCCTTCATGGGACCTTTACCAAAAAAATGTTATTTCAAAGAAACCAAACCTATTTAGCTCCTTTTCTTACGTGAAAAAAACAACCTCTTTTTTACATATTCGTCTAAACTTTACATAAAATGTCTTCTGCTGAACACAAAATAAAGTTAGTCATACAGGTTTGATATAACATGAGGGTGAGTAGATTATGATGGCAGAGAATATTTTTTGGGTGGACTATCCATTTAAGCATTTCTAAATCTTTATGAATCATTAAATTCCTTTGAATTCCCATTCCTAATTCTTTAGTAGAACAAATCTAGAACGTGTGATGGAATAATTTGAGTTAAAATTCTCCATATCTTCATGCATGCTTTTGTTGGCAAGGAGGCCTCAGGCTCAAACCATAGTGCAAAGTGGGATTCTGAGAGCGTAATGGGATCTATGTCTTACATACTGTGAGTTCTGCCGGTGAACTTGCCATCACCATGGAGACTCTTTTTATCTGCTTGCCGTCTACATGAATGATTGGTTAAGCCTTCAGGATACCTCATTGGTTGTGTTGGGTTTTGTACTTGAGATGAGTCCTTCAAAGGAGCCTTCAAGCATTTTTCAACCTTCTGCTATTAAACCCCTTGCTAGGAACTGCATTTGACCTAACAAGCCACACTAAACCAGCCCTCACCCATTATCTCAGGAACCATCAGAAATATGTTGCGCTCTCATTGGGGGACTCATGGGCACTTCTCCAGAACGTGCTGTTAAGAAAAATGGCCACATCCTCTTATTGTTTGCCTGGACTTGTTCCATCTCCTGATCAAGCCTACATTTCCGCTGAGTAATGACTATCTCCATTCAGGCTAAATGGCAGGTCATAAGAGCTCTGTCAGAGCGTTCTTCAACTGTGGAAGAGGATCTCGCCCATCACAGCCGCTCAGTGTGCTCTCATGTCTTTTTAGGGCAAATCCCAACATCTTTTTAGGGCTTAAAGGCTCTTCCTTCCAGACATGAACAACCCAGATTTATGATATGGATGGAACTGTGCCTAGAGGCTTGTTTGTGTCTCAAGTCAATCAGTTTTTAGTCAAACAATCATGTGGTATATGATCATCTAGTACATTATCTCAATGTTGTTCTGTTGTGATGTGTGTCCTATTTAGACAAAGGATTTGGACAGATGCAGTGACATTCTGTTTCCTGTCAAGATCCCCCCCACCCCCCACTTCTGACAAAACAACATGCAATACCCGTGCAACAGTGTAAGCCTTGGCAATGAGCAAATGCAATAGCTTGGTGAGATTTAAATGAATAAAATAACACCGAAACAAACAAGTCTGTAACTGTGCCTCCCATACTTTAATGCTATTATCCTATTTTACGCTGAACCACCCTCTTGAGGTTGAAAAGTGCACAGTTTAGCAAGTCTCATGAGGTTTTGTGGAATTTGTTTGTGACAACATGGCTTGCTCATTTGCTTTAACAGAGGAACATGAAGCACAATGATATATTTATTCTAAGGTATTTCCAAACCAGAATTAAAGAAAAGAAAACACTCGAATGTCCGCTGACTCCAAAGACAAGATCGGAACAGAGAATTCTTTTTTTTTTTTTTTTTTTTTTTTTGTTTACTGATTTAGCACATAAATAGTGCAGTGCGTACACAAATATAGGATAAAATAGTCAGTTGTCTAATGATTTTTTTAATGAATTAATTTTATTTAAAAGTAGCATTGATGAAATGTAACTATATTTTAAAATGTTACTGTTTTTCTTGGATGTTTTTAATGCCATGCTTATTGTTGCTGTTTTGTTGGTTTATTTAAAAAGGAAAAATATGCGGTTGGCTTATTTTGAAACCATTATTGATAATGTTAATGTATAAAATTTCTATAGTTTTATTCACATATTTGTAAATGAATAAATGAACAATAAGCATTAATAAAAACATCAAGACATCAAGAAAAACAGTAACATAATCTAACATATAAAACTATATATGTTACATATAATTTTTAACTTATTTCAAAATACTTGTATTAAAGGAATAGTTCACCTTCAGTTGCTGGTTCTGACTTATTTGCATAGTGTTTTTTTTTTCTCCATGCTGTGGAAGTCAAAAGGTGGAGTATCCCTTTAAGTAGTCAGTAACTCATTATTTGAGTACAACACTTGATTATTTCATCACCATTATTTAATAATTTAACTCTCCACAGCAGAAACTTGCCAATAATATTGCACTTCATATTTTCTGTGCTTGTTGCATCACTCTCTCTTTCTGCCTGAATATTTTTGTCACGCTAGCAACCCACCGATCCCTCGTGACGTCAGCTCTCTCGAGGCCTGAACTCATTCAGATTCAGAACTCAAGCAGTATTTTCTCTCCCACCCAGTGCTGTTCTTTTCACCCATCCTGCTTGGCAACAGAATGTTTCAGCATCTGTTATCATGGCTCAAAAACTCTTGAGTCAGATCTGTTTTTAGTGACACAGTGTTCCTCACCACAGATTACTCAGATAGAGTAGGAGTAGACCTTTCTCCCAGATTTGAGGAGAAAGCCGGTGTTTCGTCCTACAGTAGGTCAAGAACTGAGGTGCTGTGAGGTAATGTAATGAGGCGATGTGATGTAATCACTTCCTGCATGTCCTTTTTGGTCGTTTCATCACAATGACAAGTGAAAGTCTGAAGGAAACAGAAGGAGGGAAAGTTCTTGGCCAGCATTTGCAGTGGCTGCTAGATCGGATTGTTCTGGCTCCTTTGAGGAAGACAAAAATGTACATAGTTGATATAGTGCACTTGCTTCCAATTGGTGTGTCATTTTCTCTATATAAAACAATTGACTAGTTCATTTTTGGATAATGCAAATGGTTTTCTCACCCTTATGCAACGCCAAACCAAGCTGGTTAACATGAATCCAGTTCAGTGAAACCAAAAACCATTGATACTGTAATCCAACTTGTTGATATTGGTGACTTGTGTAAAAAGAGTTTTTATTTTTTGTACAAAAAGTTGAGTAAAAATTAGCAGAAAATCGGGGTGTATAATAGAAATTTGTGTATTTTTATTTAATTTTTTTTTTTTTCAGAATTATATTTTGGAATGTAAAGAATAATATGCAATTATTCCTTTAATTAGGAAAAATACCATATACATAAGTATTTGGAAGCTTCTTTCCGTCATAGGATAAACTCACAAAAGTCTAAATTGTGATATATAAACAATATTTTTATATATTGCAAATGCAAGAAAAAAAATCTAAATTAAAAGGTAAAAAGTCACAAATAAATTATTTTTTTAGTCAGTTGCAGAAAAAAATCTATTTTGAGAGGTAAACTCAGAATTGCAAGAAAGAAAGTCATAATTCTGCAGCAGTCTCACAATCCTTTGACTTTATGCCTAAATCTTTTACAGCAAGCTTAAAATGACTGAAATTTATGTAACTTTTCTTTTGTTTGTTTTGCAGCTAACGTTGTTAATAATGTGGCTATGTAATACCTCTTGTTCTTGTGGAATTGAAAAAAAAAAATTTATACACAAAAATTTTAATAGTAGGAAGGCTAATTTACATCTTTTGATGTGGACACACCATTGCCACTCAATGCTGCTGTTTCCCACACTTGTGTTTCCAACACAAACACACTCCCTTCCCCCTTCACCTCATGTCTCGTGCCCTGGAGCCCAAACAAATGTAACCTCACATCTGGAGTTCTGGTTTAGCCAGGCCTGTCTGGGGTTAAACATAATCGACCGTAGATGACCCAGTCTGGAGTTACTCCTCGGTCACTGCAGAATCTGCTCAATCTCTGGCAGGATTACATTTCAAGCATGTTTTGGAATGTTTTAATGTGTGCTATATGTGCTAATTGAAGCTACAAAGTTTAAAAAAAAAGCCATGTTGCATATCCTGCACATTGTTTGCTATATTGCAGTGTCAGGCTACTTCCAGCTAGTCAAACATTCTCCATTTGAATCCCTCATTGTATGGAGCACTTCACTCTGGGTAATGTAACACTTAAACCAAGGAGTTAACGAAATTGCTTTCTTTGGCAACACCGAGCAAAACCTGAGCCAGAGAAGTGTGCAAGGCCTCTTTACCTGCCTGGCTAATGAATCTCCACACAATGCCAAGAACTAGCTCGTCTTATGGCTTCCTGTGAAACAACATGCCTTTAAGTCAATTGGAGGGTGCGGCTGGGAGTGGGAAAATTAAGAAGTGGGGCAAACGGGTCTTGAACGATAAGATATTTGTTGGCAAAGCTACTGAACACTTCAGATGTGGGGAAATATTTTAATAAGCTCCTTCAGCAAGTGCAAGCCACTGTCGAATTGTTTGATGAACGTTTAGCACTGACTTTTATAAGTACCATGTAGTCTAACAATGTCATGTTTAGCTTTATTTGAGTGAAGAAGCACAATAGAAACTACCGTTTAAAAGTTTGGGGTCAAGATTCAGAAAGGATTCATTAAATAGATTTAAAAAAAATTGATACATATATTTATATGTTACAAAAGATTTTTATTTAATATAAATAAATGTTGTTCAAAGAATCCAGGAAAAAAGTATCACACTTTCCACAAAAATATCAAGCAGCACAAATGCCGAGTTCTTTCATGAAACTCTAGATAGCGCAGGCTGACGTGTTCATAACGTAACTGATGATATTCACAGCATTAAACGACTTAGCACGACTTAAATAGAAAACAATTCTTTTAATTCGCAATATTACAGTTTCTACTGTATTTTTGATCAAATTAACAAAGCCTTTTAGAGCATAAGAAACTACTTCAAAGTCAAACCCATTAAAAACACTTAGCGACCCCAAACGTTTGAACGATAAATTTGTTTTCAGATTTTACTTTTTATATAATTATATAAAGGATTCATTTGTCATCACACACAGTATCCTCAGAAAACGATTTAATGCGTACAAATCATTAATTCATTCACATTTTTATTTTCTTGCAGCTGTGTTGAGGTAGAAGAGCACCATGCTGTGGATATTGATGTTTACCACTGTCCCAACTGTGACGCCCACCATGGACCCTCTCTGAGTATGTATCCACTTTTTGGACTCTTAGAATCTATTGATTCACCCTTACCACTATATTTATATGAAGTTCTGCAGATTTTTCTGTTCCCTGTCAGGAATTCTCATTCTAAGACTATACATCAGATGGAGGCAGGAGCTGGTTTAAGAGGTTTCTCAGTGTGTCTATTCAGCTGAACTGTTATGATCAACAAGCAGTGGTGTGCAACAGATGTTATGTACTTGTGGTAGTCTAGTAATGACTGCGGTATTGTTCTGAGGCCAGACGTATTGAATTCTCTCTGCCTGATTTTACAGTGAAGAAGCGAAGAAACTGGCACAGACACGACTACACCGAGCCAGATGATGGCAGTAAGCCAGTGCAGGCTGGCACCTCTGTGTTTGTGCGGGAGCTGCAGGCCAGGACCTTCCCCAGGTACGTGTGCCAGCTGTGGGAAACCAACACCATCATGACAAAGCAATCCAGCGCTTGGTGGTGCCCATGATGCCACACGATGAGTATGGGCACAGCTCATGTTCTCTGAAAACCAGTGTTTATTGTGGCATTTTCTAGAAATCTCTGTTTAGTCAGGTCTTCAGTTAAACAAAAAGTTAGCTCTTTGAAGCTTCACAAAGAATGCAAAAGAATAATTGAGAATAAACTTAATTTTCGTGTTGTTCATACTTCTTGTTATTCAAATCTGCTCTGTAATCAGTAATTCTCCTGTGTTTTAATCTGCAGTGGAGATGAGATCTTGCAGCAAATGCATGGCAGTCAGGTCACCCAGAGATATCTGGAAAGGCATGGCTTCCGCTATCCCATCGCTGTACACAAAATGGAAGAGCTCGGCCTTCGTTTACCCCCGCCGGATTTCTCCGTCAAGGATGTTGAGCGCTATGTCGGTAAGGAGGGGATCATCCTTTTCACCCTGTTCTTTCACCTTTACCCATAGTGCTCTACATTATAGCCATTGAGCAGCAGTGCTTCATGAGTTTAAATATTAATTCCATTAAGAGTTGTCTTCGTGTAATGGAGTTGCATTACAGTCCAGCCACTGTGGAGATCAGATGTTCATCTTAGGTGAGTCAGATGGGTCTAACCTTTTAGCAAACATTAATCAACCTGTAATGAAATAAGAGGGCAGATAAAAGTGGTGTTCCTTACAACAGCCTAGCAGGCCTCATCTCATTGAGAGTCTGGTCCTTCCAGTGTCCGCTTACACAGCCACTATACCTTCCCCACTGAGCTTTGTCCGTAAAGTTTAGGTTACAGCTCACTCCTCTACCTCTCACATTTGAGTGTATAATGTATTGTTATCACGATACACGCGGCGATCAGCTGCTCCATTTGGGTCCTGAGGGGGAGCCTGCAGCCCACTGGGAATGAACTTTGATAATATTGCACTTACAGTGAGGTGACAAAAGGTTTTCAACTGCCACACCTTCTGGTGACCGTGTGACACTTTTCTGGTCACTACTAATGTATTTAGGATACTCCTTTTAGCATGTGTAGGATAAAGCTTAAATTCAATTAAATTTAAGAAGTGTGCTACTTTAAAGTTGATAGTCTGATGATACACCCACCAAAAAAAAAAAAAGTTGAATTGCTTGATGAATGTTAAAGTTAGCTGCAGTGACGTTACGTCTGGAGCTCGCAGTAAAAGCTCTAGCTTTCGTCCTTAATGCACTTCTGACTGCTAACTGCAGGCTAGCTGCCCGGCTAATTCAGTTACTTCAGTGGGCAGCTTGCCTGCATAGCTCCCCAGCTAGCAAAATCGAACATTGTGGCTTTTTTCCACATTGGCATTTTTTATAATGACAAACCGCACTGTCCACCTGCTTTTGTTAAAGCCGCTTTGGTCCCACGCTGCATTGGAAATGTGTTTTTGAGATCATAAAAGACATTTTATGTCTCCAGAACTATTAAAATGTTTGTTGTTACTGGATAAAAGGAGTAATTAATAGCATAAATACTTTAATTTATGCACGTATAAACACATATTACAGTCTTGGAGCTTGGAGTGCTTGGATTTTTAAATCAAACCCATATTTGTTGTAGGCACCACTGCGGATCTGAATCCATAAATGATCCAATAGAGATTTTTATTGGCAGTGTTGCAAGTCATGTTGATGTACCTGATCCCAGAACAGCAATACATGATCTCTTTATGGTCTTCTTTGTTGGATGAGTCTGGTTCTGGCTAGATACACTAGGGTGCCGTTTGTGTACACAAGCACCAGCTGTCCTGCTTTGTGTTTGAGGTTTCCCCAGCAGCTTTCTGATGGGTTTTGATGTTCTTCCTGCCAGTTGTCTCTCTCACAGTTATAAACATCAGCTAATGTCTTGTAAAGAAACATTCTGAGAAGAGATGGCCCTGGGAAACTTTTTAGTGCCAAAAGGCAGACTTTCTTTCATTGAAAATATGCTTTATGGCCATTTAATGATGTTGATTATTGCAATTTATCCCTGTTGCGTTTGTTTTGGTAATGATATTTGTTTTGTGTTTCTGTTCCTTTGATGCCCACACATGCACATCACTCAACTTGCTCCCTTTGCTTACAGGAGGCGACAAAGTGATTGATGTCATCGATGTGGCCAGGCAAGCAGACAGCAAGATGAAACTGAGTGCATTTGTGAAGTATTACTACAGCCCTCAGCGGCCCAAAGTCCTCAACGTCATCAGTCTGGAGTTTTCAGACACCAAGTTAGTATTGTTTGAAAGTGATGTTGAAGACAAAGGTGTTTTTTTTTTTCTGGGTGCAGATGATAACTTGAATGTCTTGTGCGCAGGATGTCAGAGCTGGTGGTGGTTCCTGATATTGCTCAGAAGATGTCTTGGGTGGAGAACTACTGGCCTGATGACTCTTACTTCCCCAAGCCCTTTGTGCAGAAGTACTGCTTAATGGGTGTGAAGGACAGTTATACCGACTTCCATATTGATTTTGGGGGCACATCTGTGTGGTACCACGTCCTGTGGGTAAGTTCACGTGATGAACGTTTGAACTTTCTATTCATTAGAGTATCTTGACAAAAAAGTCCACAAATTAAGCTGTACAGCAGTTTTCAAAATCACATGAATAAATTACATTTTAAAATGTATATTAAGATAGAAAGCAGTTATTGTAAATTGTAATCATTTTTCACAATATTACACTCTTTACAGTATTTTCGATTAAATAAATGAAGCCTTAAAAATCCTCTGACCCCAAACTTTTGAACGATACTGTACCTTATTGTTTGTTTAAAAAAAAAATGCTGAATTATTTGATACCAACTAGAATATAGGGATAATAATTGACTTCTCAACTCTCTTATCTCCAGGGGGAGAAGGTTTTTTACTTGATAAAGCCGACCCCAGCCAACCTTGCACTGTATGAGGAATGGAGCTCGTCTCCAAACCAGAGTGAAGTGTTCTTCGGGGAGAAAGTGGACAAGTGCTACAAATGTGTTGTGCGGCAGGGAACAACTCTTCTGATCCCGACAGGTTAGTACATTATTTTATTTTGTTTACGTTTTTGTTTCTAATAAAAAGAGTTAATTTTTTTTTTTTTTATTTTATTTTAATAAAAAGTATTTTTTTTTTAATTATATTTTTTATTTTTTTTTTGTTTATTTTTTTTTGATATTAAATGATGATAAAAATAGCATTCTAATAAAATGAAGAGTTTTAGAATAAATTATATTTGTATTATGATGAGATTTCTAAAAGCAAATGACAATGATCCATTCTATTTCCGATGGACAAAATCAAGTCACACCCTACATTTTTCTTCTAGTTCAAGAAGCTGTTCCACTCTATATGTCACAACAGGGAAGAAAATATGATTACAGCTTCAGCTTCATGCTGACTTTAAGCCAACCTGGCATAGCAACAGGCTTAACCAATGGTGTGAGTTTGGGGGCGGGGCTACTGTTTAAGTGAAAACCTGCTTAAAAACAGTCATTATTTTATTTGCTAGTAATGCAAAAATGTCACACTTCACCTTGGAGGAGAAAAAGGAAGTATTATGTTCATCTCAGAACTTTTTACTGACACACGGATGCTGGTGCAAGAGGAACCGTAGAGGAACTGGGATTCCACTTATTGTGGAGCAGCTGTCTTTAATGGCGGTTCCACAGGAAGGCCAGGGCTGATTTGTGCTCTTCGTTTCAGGTTCAGACGTAACGGGAACGAGCAGAAACTCTTACCACCCAGAAAGCCACATGAATCTTAGCAGTGTGTTATCCAATCTGTTGCCAATGGTTCATTAGTGAAGCTCGAAAGCCTTTTTTTTTTGAGTTACAGTACTCATCCAAGAGTATATCGTCATCATGACTTCATGTCATATATAAGGTCATATAATAGGATATTTATGGGTGGTATCATAAATCTAAATGTTTTATGAACCCCCACACTCGAAATGAGCAGGTCAGGATCCGTGGTCTTAAATGAATCTGGTTCCCAGCTGTGTTGATGATGGCACTAGCAGACCGGTTTAAGACCGTGAGACCCTACACGTCCCCCGCTGTGAGACAGACTTCAAAAGTCCTTCAAAACCTACGGTATGAAAGTTGCTCTGAATCTAACATATATTTATGCATTCCACCCTTCGCATGTGGCCTATATGTTTGAGTGTAGACAGGAAGTCGTGGATGTAGTTGACAGACTGGTTGTTTGGTGGGCTCTGCAGTGGTTTTGAAACACTCTGGGGGTTTGATTCAGCTCAGCAGATCTCAGTTAGCCGTAGAATCGCCCACCCAGCAAACACGTCAACTTTTGGTTGCCATTATGTCTAAAGCCCTGTGCATTTATACAGTTAGTTAAACAAGCATGTTTGGAGCTGTTGGAGTGACATTTCTATGAACTCGAAATCTGAATTGTCCAAAACCTTTCAGTGGATTTCGTGAAATCTCTCTGGGTCCAGCTTTGCTGTACAGCGGATATGAATGGCTCACTGTCTGCTAAGGGACAGCTGCTGTTCAGACCAGATGTCTGCATGTGTCGCTCAGCTGTTGACACACTCTTGACCTCTCTTGCAGGATGGATCCATGCGGTTCTCACCTCTCAGGATTGCATGGCTTTTGGAGGAAACTTCCTCCACAACCTCAACATAGGCATGCAGCTCAGGTGAGTGAGCACTTTCATTTTTTTTTTTAAGATCTCATTAAATTTAGAAATGAAGTTTCTTTTAATAAGTCTGTTAGCTTTGATTGCGTCTCCCAAATGTAAACAATTACATTTTAGCAGATATACATATTTTTTTTTCCTCATACTTATTTTTCTCCAAAGGAATTCCCTAACAGCATAACATTATTATTATTATTTTTATGATGATTATTATTATTATTATTATTATTATTGTAAGTATTATAAGTGTTAATAATAATAATGTTGTGCAGTTAGGGAATTCTTTATAATAATAATAATAATAATAATAATAATAATAATAGTAGTAGTAGTAGTAGTAGTAGTAATAATAATATTAAGAGTAATTAGAATAGTAATTATTATAACAAAAAGGCAATAAAGCAAAAATGAAAGTGAAAAAAAGTTGTTATTGTTATTATAAAGGAGCAACAAAGCAAAAATGGAAATGGAAAAAAATGTTGATAATAATAAAATAAAAACAATAATGTTTATTAATTTTATTTTCTTCTGATAGGGACATTTTCTTTCTGGACAGAGATATATTGGAGAAAATTATTAATGATATATATTTGTTAATTATAATAACAAAATGGCAACAGAAAAAAAATTATTAAAAACAACAAAAATAATAATGTATTAAATACTGATGACTTGACTATTTTGGCCACTTATTGGTTATAACAAAAAAAAAAATAATAATCATAATAATTACAACAAAACGGCAACAAAGCAAACAATGAAAGGAAAAAGAACTATAAATTGTATTAATACTAACAACAACAACAACAACAAAATGAAATACTTGAATATTGATAGTTATCTTGTATGCATTGGCCACTTATTAGTTATAACTAAATAAACAATAATAAGGATAAAAACAACAGCAATAGCTAAAATAAAAGTAAAACAAAAGAAAATAGTAATTATATAGCCAACCTTGGAAACCAAAATGCCTTGTCTTATCAAAAAAACATTTTTGATGTCTAGTGTTTTTTGCATTTTTCCAAATAAGTGTATCATTTTCTAAATTGTATATATATATATAGTGGCTCAAGTGTAACTAATTCTGTCCTCATGCTAGGTGTTATGAGATGGAGCGGCGATTGAAGACTCCAGACCTCTTTAAGTTTCCTTATTTTGAGGCCATTTGTTGGTATGTAGCGAAGAATCTGCTGGAGACTCTCAAAGGTACGTCATCTTAAATCACTCAGCATGTCAATACAGAGCACTTCAATCACTGGCGTGCTGCCACTCCGTTCCCGGGTGTCCCTCCTAATCGACTGTTTATTGTCTGTCGTCAGAGTCCCGAGAAGATAACTGCCTGCCTCCAGAATATCTGATCAAGGGAGTGAAAGCTTTGATTACTGCACTGAGGAACTGGCTAAAGAGAGAGGTGAAGGAAGTAGTGGCTTACCACACCAGAAACTGCATCAGATTAAAATTGCCTCTAAAACCACGTGCAGTCATCCCACTGACTGTACATTGCAGTCCCTGTTGGAATAATGAGGGCAAGGGGCGTCCCACAGGGGCCGGTATCTGGTGTCAGTGGTTCTGGATGGGAACCTGAGGTTTGCTCTGTGGCACAAACCCCTTATTGTCTGCCATGTGTGCTCATCTTCCGCAGGTCACAGAGCCAGCCAGCGAGGTCCCTGACCATATCAGACCCAGCCATCTGATTAAAATGCTCACCAAGGAAATCCAGTACCTTGAGGTAAGCCACACTGCTTGAAACATACTGAAACTTGCTTACTTGGACAGGAAAGTCTAAAAGAATACATTTACAGTTTTTATTTTGTAGGATATTTACTTTTTTTAAATAAAGTTTCTAAACACCAGAAAAATTAAATTAAGTTAAAAGCAACAAGAGTAAAAATTAAAAACGATTGAAAAAAGAAATCAGTCTTTATTATTATTATTTTTATATTTAGTTTTTTTATTTTAGTTCTGTTGCTGCTTTTATTATATGATAATAAGAATAATCAAATTGCTCATGCTCATTTCTCATATTTTTATGCTTAGATTATCTTTGCCATCAGCTAATATTCACATAAGGTTAATTTTTAAAAATGCTACTAGTAGTATTATTCAATATATCATATTCATTTTTCATGGCTTAATTCACTTGTAGTATTTAAAATGACCGAATACATGACAAAATGCCATACAATTGTAATCAGCAATTTATCGGTTAAAATAATCAGTGAAAATAGTTTACTAATTGAACAAAAATAAGTAAATAAATAAAAATAACTGTGAAAATTTCACAATGAAATGTCATTTTTGTTGTTGTTGTTGTTATTGTTATTATTATTTATTGCATTTGAACGAATATAGCAAACCCAAGAAACCTAAAATGTAAAGTTTAAAATGGTCTTATTATGAAGCAATTTTCGTAGTGTAGTCGTCTTAAGTGTTATGGTTCATTGAACATTAAAAGGTTCTCAATGCTATATTATAACTAATATTGTAGCTGTTGTATTTCACTCACAATGCCGTTTCAAACACCCTAGGATTATCAGAATGGGAATTGTGGAAGCAAGCTAATGAAATCTCAAGGGATCTCTGCGTGTCCTTCCACGAGGTCGGCACATGAGAGACGTTCTCATGCACGCAGGACAGCCAGACGTCTTCGTGACCAGGACCATCATCACTCTCACAGCCCTAAAGCTCCCTCCAACCTCGACATCTTTGAGCAGCACACCCAGGAAGTCTTAAAAAGACTAGAAATGGGTCCCAATGAGGAGGTAAGTGGGATAATCGAATACCGTAAATGCCATTCAGTCTAATCTATAGAGAATCATCTAAAAAAAATACTGTTTTTTTTAGGATGCCTCCTTTAACCTGAAGTTCAACAAGGTCTCCACGGCCTCAGCTGCAGTGGCAGAGCGGAGTTTGGATAACAACTTGCGTCTGCTGCTATGCAATGGACGTATAATCAGGTAAACCGCATTAACCTGTGAAGATTATCACACATTAGTCGGGAGCTGAAGGAAGTTTAGCATGAATCACCACATTACCAAATGACTCATGCAGGATTTGATGACAGTTAGTGTTAAATTTAGAAGGATTATGCATGGTAATAGTCCTTTTAGCACTCTACCTGCAGTTACAACAGTTGTTTTTTGGGTTTATTTTAGTCATGTCATTTTGGGAACACGTCATTTTAAACCCCCTTCTGATTGTCCACGCAGAGATAACAGGCAGCATGTTGGAGAGAAAAGACCAAGGATAAAGGAAGACGAAGGCTCCAGAGATGTGAAGATGGATTCATTCAAGATTAAACTAGTACCTAAAGAGGAAGAACAGGAAGTGGATATTCAAATCAAAGAGGAGGATAAGCAGCATTATGTAGCCAGAGACATAAAGCCCTTCGCAGGTACAATCAAGTCTCAAATTCATTACAGCCAATGGATAATATACAAAAAATTATTTAATATAATATATTTTATTTTTTTTTTTTTTTTAAGCTTTTTTGTGTTCTATTGTCAAAATTTTTTAGTTTTAAAACATTTTGGAGGTTTTTGTATTGCTTGTTCATGAAATATCAATAAAAACTTAGCTATTTTTTCCACAGATTTTAATAAGCAAGAGAGCTCCGATCTCAGGAACAGAGAATCAGTTCTTTCAGACATCTCTTCGGACTCTGAATCAGATGCGGAGTACAGTATACGGGTATGTTGCCATTTCCTCTCATGCACAGGAAGCGCATAGAGTCCTAGTTTAGGAATAATCCTCTTTTCCTGTCCATGCAGGAAAAGAACTGCTCTGAGGGAGAATCGGAAAGCTCTTCAGAGGAAGAGGAAGATGAAAAGATTAGGAGGAGTGGAGACGACCAGAGTAAGACCAAAAGTTGCACTGGCTACACAACGGATGAGCATCCATCCAGGCAAAACCTTGACCCTTTTGAAAAACGTCTTAAAAGGTAAAAGCCGATTTGCTGGGGAACAATTTAGGGTTGTGTGTGTGTGTTTGAAATGCACTGGTTTAAAGCTCAATCATATTTGCAGTGAATCCGCTACCTCGCCAAGCACAGAAGAGGATGCTATCCAGGGAATGCTGTCTATGGCCGGATTGTTGTATTCTCACCCGTCAGAAGATCCCAGCAGTTCACAGGAATCCTGGTGGTCCCGAACCAACCGTCCCTCCCCTGACTACAGTAAGAGTTCATGAGAGTTTGTAGTGCTAAACAACACTTTTTCCCAAAAAAATATTATTTTGGTGAACCATTGCATGTGTTGTTTTACCATTCTCAGGTAGAAAGGAGGTTGCATCAGGAGAGGAGAACCAGGATTCAGACAGCAATTCATCACAGGTAAACCCAATCTTAATCTGGTTTATTTTACACGAGAGATTGCTTCTTTTTTTTTTTTTTGATTTTAAACTTAAATTGACACTGATTTTGCATTTATTCCAATGGCCAATGTTTGGGTAAAATCTTTTTTATTATTATCTTTAGGAGAGCTTTCGGGAGCGGGATTCAGAAGGAGAACATCACGCCAAACTCAAGCATAGGATCCAGGAACACAAGAACTTCATGGACAGCCAGGGCAGTGGCAGCAACAGCAGCAGTGAGGCGTGGAGCAGTCACACACACTCCCCAGCCCATGGGGAAAGCCCCACTTTAGGCTACCAATACTGTGAAACATCCCTATCGCCACCTCTGCACCCGTCCAAGAGACCTGCTTTAAACCCCCCACCAATCAGCAATCAGGCCACCAAAGGTACAGCATCACCATTTCCTCTACACATTAAATATTTTACATTTCACTGTTAAGATATTAGTCAGTCTTGTTCATTTTGATTTTGTATGTTTGTTTTTGTTTTTATTTACTTATTATTGTATATGTATTTTTTTTTTCTTATTTGATTTTTGTTTTCATTTTTTGCTTTTGTTTATTGTGGTGTTATTGTTTTCATTTTTGTTTTTAATTTATTGTTCATGTTTTATATTTTGTTTTTTTTTTTTGGTTTTGTTTATTTTAATTTTGTTTAGGTTGTCTTATTTATTTATATTTGTATTTGTTTTTATTTGTTATTTTGTTATGGTTTGTTTGTTATGGTTTTTGTTTATTTATCTTTTAATGATCAAAATAAAAATTCTTATAAATTGTATTTATTTATTTTATTTGCCTTTCTCTTTCTTGTAGGTAAACGTCCGAAGAAAGGTATGGCTACAGCGAAGCAGCGACTGGGCAAGATTCTCAAATTGAGCAGACACAAACCCTTTTTTGTGTAAGTCCAGTGATGGCAGCCGCCGCTTGCAGAAGATTTGGGATGCTGAGCGTGCATGTTAAAGGTGACAGGGCATAAAATGTGTTTGGTTGAACACACTGGCTCAAAAGCATGGTATTGGCTACCAATCAACCCGAAGTGGAGGAATCATGTGAATAATCGCTTCACTCAACATGGTTTCCTAGTTTTGCTAATAAGCATCCAAAGAAACAAGGCAACTGAAAGGAAAAAAGACTGAAAACAACTTTTAAAGGCGTTCGGTTCTTAACGATGACATCCAAAATCAGGTTTACTCTACAAAAGCAAAGACTAGCATGCTGCCAGTCTGCTTCCCACAACTAACACGCATCACTTTGAGGATGTGCATTTTAAGAAAGAGTGATGAACTGATTTCATAAAGGTGCTTGACTTTTTTGGTCTTCTCATTTTGTGACTACAACCAAGTTTTCCTAGCAAATTCCTCCACAGAAAGAAAATTTGCATAACTGCCTCAAGACAAAATTCACCCAGGATGACGGCTTGAACTACCGAAAGAATTTTTTTTTATTTTTGTCAACATTTGTTTTCATCTTGTCATATTTTATATAGCTGGGTAGTCTAGCTATATTTGGTCCTCTGTTGCCACCTAGAGGGCATCTGGAGACTGACTTTAAATGGTGCTTGAAGGGATCGTTCAAATGAGGCAAGAGACGTTTTCCCTTTATTTATTCCTTTATCTTGGTGCTTGATTTTTATTTTCTATACTGTTATAAAATTACGTATTTATTACTGATGAAAGAGAACAATTTATTTCACTGAAAAGGTTTGCTGGGTCTTAATATGCATCTGTTTTTAAACATGTTTGGATATTTGTCACCATACAGACAATTTGTGCAAAGGCTTAGCTGTTTTTCAAAATTTCATCCATATCTTTATTGCATTGTTGTGTAATAAGAAGCTAATACTTAATCAAAATACCTGTCCAGATAGTACCATTATGATAAAATCTTTCATTTTTACCTTCACGATGTTTGGGGGGGTTCTTGTCCAACAATGTCACCACCTGTTATGTGACTGGTTTTTACTGTTATTCTAAGGATCTGGTTTCAGAAAGGTGTTGTTTCCACAAGTGTAAATTTCAGCCGCCTCATCAAATTTTGAAACACTGTTTGAACTGGTGCTGTGTATAGTGAGACGTTTAAGATGGCCAAGGAGAATTTTTACCTTTTTTACATTGAAATGTATTTGGCTACTCGTCGTTTTACAAAGAATCGAAAAGAGTATTTATTTTTGTAAAGTAAGTCTTAAGAGAGAATTTTTTTGCAGTTGTACCAACACCGTGTATTGAATCATGGCGTGTTTCGTAAGATATATGTGTAATTTTTGAGGTAGTTTACTCTGGTTTTGTGTGAAAGACCTCAGGTAATTGTTTGAGCTCAAGGTTTTGGATTCCTTCTGATGAATGCCAAATAATGTAATCAAGTCAGGTCTTGCTTTGAATTTTGGTTTAGTCTAACCTAATATAAAACGTCTTAGTTAATATCCCCATGAAAAAAAAAAAAGTTCTTCTTTTGTATTCCAAGTTTGTTCTCTTTTAAAACATTTATAGCAACTCCGACATAATCTACAAAGCTCTTCAGGCAAATACGCACATTCCATAAGCTTCCAGGAACTTTCATCATGGATTTCATCGACTCAAATGACTCGCTGAGGTACAGGTACAGCAGCTCAGGGCTCACATACGCACTGTTTTTCTGAAGGGCTTCAGTCGACCCAAAGGTGCACAGAACTGAACCGGTCATTACAAACAGCACAGTATTGTTACTGTATGTCATCCTCCAAGGTTTTTTTTTTTTTATGATGGTGTATTGTGGACTAAGATACTCTAGCATTTTGTTTTTATCCATTTAGAAGACAAAAACCACAATGCCGTTAATGTAGCACCTGATGCTTTTCTCCTTAAGATCTTAGTTTATGGTGCTTTTTGTCTGATCAGGATTTGGGCCAAAGTGCACATGTATTACAGTCAGAACTTTGAGATGTGTTTTTGTTTTTTGTTGTTGTTGTTGTTTGGAGGAGTAGCTTCTGTGTCTGTCAAAAAAAAAAAAAAAAAAAAAAAAACGCACTGCACTAAACATGTCCTGCATTAGCTATGTTACACTACACTTTTTTTTTTTTTTATAATTACGGTTTTAACACCAATATCTAAATGTGTTTGATAAAAGTCAAAAACATTGCTGGCCTGCAGGCAGGGTTTGTACCATGCAATACTCATTGTACAGTATTTATTTGGCATTCTCTGTTGTGTTTTCAATTTTCTGGTCTTGCAATCAATTACGTGTTTGTTTATGGAGTGTCCTCTCACATTTTCAGTGCATTCAAATGTTTGGAATTTTTATACGGCTGAATAATTTTGTTGAATATTTTGTGACACTGTTATCCACAGCTAAGGCTCTTGAGATTGGGATTTTCAGTTGTACAATGTGGCCTGTACATATTAAAAATTCTACGAGTGAATATGTTTCTGTGTTTTTTTTGTTGTTGTTGTTAACTGATTCAAGAGCACTTTGCTTTCCAGCTGCACAAGATGATTCAAAACACAATGTCATTAAATATTAATTTCATTATTTGGGCCTTGAAATAGACCATGAGATCTGTTTCGCAGAGGAGATACTGAAAAATAATGTAACATTGTTTTTTATAATACTTTTCTATTTATTTCGTTTACTTGACACTTTTTAATTGTGGTTTAACTTATATTTTATGTTTATTGCTTTTCTGTCAGGCTTGGAAATCAGTTTTAAGGTTTATTTCTCCATAAGATTTTTTTTTTTAGAAGGCATTGCAGCTATTATTATATATTAAACATCTTCTCACATATATATATATATATATATATATATATATATAAATTGAAAAAAAATATATTGGCGATCCGTTCACACAGCAACAGGTGTGCGTTTGTATCTGCGCGAAGCCTCCATCAATTTGCACGTTTTTGCGCATGGGTCATGGGAATGGAGGAGCGTCAGCGCGTTATTATAATATGTTGCGCAGCCGCGAGCCCGTGCGCGAGGCCAGTAAGCACCGCACTGGGTGCGCGCGCGTGCCGTGACAGTCGCCATTTTATTTTGAAAAATCCAAACCGAGGGAGAAAGCGACCTTTTATACATCAAGATCAGAACGAAGAAATACGACGAAAATGATCATCCACACGTAATTTTTCCAGGATCGAGGTAACGCGTCTTCTCGCCTCGACAGGGGTTTCGCTACAGTCTCACAAACCGCTGAAGTTGTGAATTGGTTCTCATATGTTGTCTGCTCGGCTAATCCAGCGTTAGCTCGTTAGCGTGTAGCTAACATTGCTGTTAATGACCTAAAATTGTTCAAAACCCAACCGACCCTGCGCCTACTGCAAAGATGAGCTTCCCTTTAACGGCCCGTAACAGCTCGGTGGATGTAATCATTAATATGAATTGTGGAAACTTCCAAATTATGACTAAGGATCGTGGGGTGAGCGCTATGGCTACACTGCTGGAGTGATTTAGACACCGAGTTTGTTACCTTGCTCGGTTTCGCTAACCATGTAACGTTAAATGTGTTGAGTGAGGCCCAGACGACAGCAGTGCAGCTGTTTAAAATCTCCGTGGGTGATAGTATTCACCAACACTGCTTTACAAGAGCCTAATGTTACATGTACATTAATAGTTTTTACTCGAATATCAGAGTGTTTAATATGCATTTAAGTTACACAGGACTAACATGTTTGTTTCCAGATATTTATGATAGCACTGTATTATATTGAAGCGTTTGCTTGCTTTTTAGTTGTACTTGCAGCAAGCTGGTTCCTGTCAGCTAGACGCTGAGCATGTCGCACAGACCTCAGGAGCAGGCTAGCGCTCGTCTCCGTTCGGGACAATGAGGTTTGGGCTGTTAGCTTAGCCTAGCTGTTAGCCAGCTCTGGATTAGCACGGCTGCTGTTGAAGCTGACAGAACTGGCTGTTAACGGGAGTTCATTTCGAGATTTTTTTCGGATAGGCTTAGTGTTAAAACGCTATCCGAAGAGATGTTCGAGTCATAATTAGGTAGTTATTAATAAATTTGAAGCAACTTAGATGGAAGATGAGTTAGCACTAGGAATGCTAATATGCTAAAGGTGTTATCCACAGCCAAACTTGGCGTGTTTGATGGTTTGAAGTCAAACTGTTGTTGTTGTTAGGAGCTGTTGTGTGAAAATAACACCAAAGTTACGTGTTACTAATGCAGATTGATATCTGCTTAATCGTTTTCGTCGGTCATACGTGTGGTTTTACGTGACTCGTGTTCGAAGTTGCACATTTAGTTGTTTATTGTAGCTTAAAAACTGCCCTTCGAATTATTTAACTATTTATTTTGTTTCTTTTGATCGTTTAGACTACTACAGCTGCTTCAGCTGGTAAATGAGGTTATTTAAACGCGACTGCATGCTGTGGAAATCACTTCTGCTCCTGTTAAGTTTCAAAACATCACACTTTAAACATCTGTTTTCTCATAAGTGTACTTGCAAGCACTTGGCTGCTTTAATGTACCAGCAATTACACGTGCTAAAGGTTTATTCACTTTGTTTGTACGACCCTTCAACTTCATTCAAGGCCTGTGGGAGGCTGAATGGTCATGACTTCCGGTTTAGCAGCGGTGGCGTTCGGTTCCTCTCAGCGCGTTAAAAATAAGTTACTTAAATCATAGAACTGGAGATTTGAACATTTTTACTGATATATTGTAGTGTTTTAATAAATTAAGTAGTATGTTGAATATTATTAGGACAGTTAACCCACAAATGGAAAATGTTATTTACTCATCCTCATGTCATTTCAAACCTGTTGAGGCGCGTCCTGTACAGTATGTCAATTTGTACGCCAGTTTAATTGAAAAAAGTGTATCAAGTGTGTTCACACTTAAAATTCTAAAAAGGAAAAAGAGAACCCACTTTAAATATCCAGATGATGCACTTCTTTAACTGAAAAACGAAGTGTGGAATGTTGGATACTAAGTGCACTCAGCTGTCAGAGCGTGTTCCTTATGTAGCGAAGGGTGAGGGGCTACCAGACTTATGTGTTGGAGGACATAACTTAATAAGGTTCATAGACTAGATGGTTGAGTACATAATAGGAGATACATACAGTACATAATTTGGAATTCAGGGTATTTAGAGGGATGTTTGGTGACTTTATCATTGACTTTAATTATATGAACAATAAAACATATTTTGTATTCCATAGTTGAAAGGAAGCTTTGGAATGAGTAAATAACGACAGAATTTATTTTTGGGACAATTGTTCCTTCAAAGTGTGTTATGGAAATCTTATTAGTAGGAGTGGGACGATGAATCGATGTGCCGATTTATCGCGATATTTCCAGCCGCTAGACGTTATCGATACTCTGGCACCAAGTATCAATATTTTTTTAAACATACAAAAGATCTAAATTCTTACCTACACTGTGGCTGTTTAACACTGACTTACACCGTGTCTATACCGGACCCGACAAAGCGTCGGTTGAAAATTATTTGAAATTTGTGTCAATACGTAATAAATAGAACACAGCAGCAGTTTTCTGTCGGGGATCCAGTGTAGAGCGCATCACTGACGACGAAACAAAACCTCGTCAGAGCTGTAATGTGGCGCAGAAGTGTGCAGTGTGTGTGTTTTATTTAGATGACAGGCTTGGTCATGTGAAAGACTCGATGTGAACAGCTATGTCATGTGTGGGGCTCCGTTTTTATGATGAGAGGAGAGGAAAGGTTGAGAACACTCCAGGTAAATTTTGAAATGTACCAGTTTTTTTTTATGTTTATATGTGTGTAATATAAGTGATATGTGTAAGCTTTTAATAAGTCCAAGAATAAAATGATAAATTTACTTAACATGTTAAATTTGATTTACATAACTTCTTGTGCTGTTTTCTGTCAGATCACAGGCATTTTTTTTTCATAGTTAGACAGATATCGTGATGTACCGTTATAGGATTGTCTAGCAGTATAACTATCGATTATCGCAGAATCAGTGTATTTGTGATATTATCGTATCATGAGCCATGTATCGTGATTCATATCGGGAGGTACCCTGCGATTCGCTGCCCTACTTGTTAGATGTTTTATGTGAAGATTTAATGTTATCGCTTTAATTTGCAATTTCTAATCGCTTTTAATCATTGTTTGTCCAGATGTTACACTAAGAATTGCACTGAAGGACGTTGCTTGGAATCAGCATCCACCCAGAGACTCGCTTGTTGGACACTGGACACTTTTCACACCTTTTGGGGGGGGGGGGACCGACAGAAGTAACCTATCACTGAAGTGACTAAAGGGGAATAATGGTGATTTTGCGCCGGGCTCGGCCGCCTGCTTCCGCCCCAACCAGCAATGAATCTTGACTCGCTCTCGCTGGCTTTGTCTCAAATCAGCTACCTGGTGGACAATTTAACTAAGAAAAACTACAGAGCCAGCCAGCAGGAAATACAACATGTGAGTTGATGGTGTTTTGGTGGTATTAAATATGCTTAATTTTTAACCTGAAATTTAGCGAACTAAGTCAGTATTGTTAGTTATATCAGGGAACTGAAGATACTGATAATTTGATGCATCACTTTTATTCAGATTGTGAATCGTCACGGCCCTGAGGCAGACCGGCATTTATTACGCTGTCTCTTTTCCCATGTGGATTTCAGTGGCGATGGTAAAAGCAGTGGCAAAGATTTTCACCAGGTAATAAATGTAGCTTTTGCTTTGAAAATGGAGACTCTTTATCAAAAATGGTAGTTTATTAGTTTCAGGATTTGTTTTAATGTTTTATTACCCATCTCTTTTTTTGCTTCAGACACAATTTCTGATCCAGGAGTGTGTGTCTCTTATTACGAAACCAAATTTTATTTCAACGCTTTGCTACGCCATTGACAATCCCCTGCACTATCAAAAGGTTTGTTGATCTGGCTTTCCAAATATTTAACCTTTTGTATTCAAATTTGACAGTTTTGTGATTTAAGTTCTTTTTTTGATACTCATTGGTTTCATGTCTGCTTGTTTGTAGAGTTTGAAACCATCACCTCATTTATTTACTCAGCTGAGTAAAGTTCTCAAGCTAAGCAAGGTTCAGGAGGTAGGCATAAAGTTTTCCAGTATATTCTAAAATAATGTCAAAAATTGTGAGAATGGCTGTTTAAAAATATACCTGCTTTGCTAGGTGATTTTTGGCCTTGCTCTTCTGAACTCCAGTAACGCAGACCTCCGAGGGTTTGGTAAGTGTTCACTTCCTGACTCTTAATTTGTTTTCAGTTTCACTTCTGCAGCATTAGATTCTCTGCAAAGGTTTTTGGGTCAAACCCCTGTAATTTTCTTTCACAGCTGCTCAATTTGTGAAGCAGAAGCTCCCTGACCTCCTCCGCTCGTACGTGGACGCGGACCTCGGAGGGAATCAGGAAGGTGGCTTCCAGGACATTGCCATAGAGGTTCTGCATCTGCTCCTCTCCCATCTTCTGTTCGGTCAGAAGGGCTCGAGCGGAGTCGGACAAGAGCAGATTGGCGCGTTCCTCAAAACACTGTGCAGAGGTTAGTGGAAAAATCCTCTAAATGATTACTTCTTACATGTTATGTTTGGCTAGTTCTCCTGATGGGAACAAGTTCTCCCGCTGTGCTCGAGTCATTTAGTCCTGTGTTTTTTTTTTTGTGTGTGTGTGTCCCAGATTTCCCGCAGGAGCGCTGTCCTGTGGTGCTCGCACCACTGCTGTACCCTGACAAACGGGACATTCTCATGGACAGGATCCTGCCAGACTCTGGAGAATTAAACAAGACCATGATGGAGAGTTCACTTGCTGACTTCATGCAAGAAGTTGGCTATGGCTTTTGTGCAAGGTATTAACAGCTTAAATGGGAAAAAAGTCATCAAATTTAATTTCTGTTATTTACACATCTTCATGTTATTTCAAACCTGTAAGCTGTTCCAAGTTGGCATGAATGTGAGCAATGTATAGAAAAGTTGAGTTATATGGGGAAAAATGTAAATGACAGTTTTAGTTTAATATAACCTGAAAGAATACTGTTGATGCTGTTCATTTAAAGGGATTTCCATGATTTATTGATTTTTGTTTTCCAGTCTTGAAGAGTGCAGGAACATAATCCTGCAGTATGGGGTGCGAGAGGTGACAGCCAGTCAGGTGGCCAGAGTGCTGGGGATGATGGCCCGCACTCACTCTGGGCTGTCTGATGGCATTGGCCTGCAGGTATGTTGTTAACTTTAACTATTAAAATTGTTTCTGTCTGGGCCTGGTTTTGGTTCTGCTGGAATTTTAATGTAAGAAAAATTAAAGGATCAGATAAGGAGTCTGAACAGGTTTGAATAACTAGTTGTTGTTTTTTTTATCTGTAGTCCATCTCAAATCCAGTGGGTGGTGGGATCTGGAGTGATGGGAAGGACAAGAGTGACAGCTCTCAGGCCCACACCTGGAATGTTGAAGTTCTAATTGATGTGGTCAAAGAAGTGGTAAAGGCCGTGTTTGTTTAAGATGCATTACCAGATCAAACGTTAGTTAGCAGACCAGACCTTAATTTAACTATGCTTGCTCTTCTCAGAACCCCAATCTGAATTTCAAAGAGGTGACCTATGAGCTGGATCACCCAGGCTTCCTGATCCGGGACAGTAAGGGGCTTCAGATAGTGGTCTGTGGGATCCAGAGGGGTCTGGGAATGGAGGTGTTCCCAGTGGATCTCATCTACAGACCATGGAAGCATGCAGAAGGACAGGTAGATAAAAAGTCTTAGTTTGAAGTGTCAGAACTTGCATTGGAAATAAAGTAGCATATTGAAGTCCTGCTCTTTTGTGTTCTCCAGCTGTCATTCATTCAACACTCGCTGATGAGTCCTGACGTCTTTTGCTTTGCTGACTACCCCTGTCATGCTGTTGCCATTGACATCCTGAAGGCCCCACCTGAGGATGACAACAGAGAAATAGCCACATGGTAAGTCTTGACCAATTTAAGACCATCTAGTTTTTCTAAATATTGTGTTCTGTATGTTTTATATCTTCTCCTTTCACTTTGTTCAACAGGAAGAGCTTGGACCTAGTGGAGAGTCTCTTGCGCCTCTCTGAAGTCGGGCATTATGAACAGGTGAAGCAGCTCTTCAGCTTTCCCATCAAGCACTGCCCGGACATGCTAGTGCTGGCGCTGCTACAGATCAGCACCTCCTGGCACACCCTGCGTCATGAGCTCATCTCCACCCTCATGCCCATCTTCCTGGGCAACCACCCTAACTCTGCCATCATCTTGCACTATGCCTGGCATGGACAGGTGGGTGGCTTTAACATCAGTTTGAAGAGGCGCAAAGTTCTGTTCTGCTGTTACTGTGTATTAATGTGCCTGGGTTGTGTTTCCAGGGCCAGTCCCCCTCCATCCGCCAGCTGATCATGCACTCTATGGCTGAGTGGTACATGAGAGGAGAGCAGTACGACCAGGCCAAGCTATCCCGCATCCTGGATGTGGCTCAGGACTTGAAGGTACTGATCTCCTGCCCCTGCTGTCATGAGGAGTAGATTAATAGGGTTGGAGATTGAGAACAAGTTTTTATATTAAAAAAAGTGGTACTTTAACATTTTGAATGCTCTTGTTTTTGTGCATTGCAGTCTCTATCGATGCTGCTGAATGGTACTCCGTTTGCCTTTGTTATTGACCTTGCTGCACTTGCCTCTCGCCGTGAATACCTCAAACTTGACAAATGGCTCACTGACAAAATTCGAGAGCACGGGGTAAGTGACCTTTAAGTTTGACACTACTGTTCAAAAGTTTGGAGTTTCTCTTTTTAAGCTTTTGAAGTATTTCTTATTTGCAAAGCTGAATTTTCAGCATCATTCTGTCTTCAGTGTCACTTGATCCTTCAGAAATCATTCTAATATGCTGATTTGCTGCTCAAACATATTAATGTTGAAAACAGTTGTGCTGCTTATACTTTAGTTTACAAGATTTTACTTTGAACAAAGTTCAAAAGAACAACATCTTTTGATATGGAAATATTATAAGTGTCTGATACTTTTAATGTGTCCTTACTGAAAAAAAGTAAACATACTAACCGCAGACTTATCGGTGGTTCCCAACCCTGGTTCTGGAGGCATCCCAACACTGCACATTTTGCTTGTCTCCTTTCTGACACACAAATTTCAGGTCTTGAAGTCTCTATTAATGAGCTGATGACCTGAATTAAGTGTGTTTAAGGAGACATGCAAAACGTGCAGTGTTAGGGTGCCTCCAGGACCAGGGTTGGGAACCACTGTTCGAAGTCAGTGCACATGAAGACTGACATGTTGTGTTTGTTGATTTAGGAGCCGTTCATCCAGGCGTGTGTCACATTCCTGAAGAGACGTTGTCCCTCTATCTTGGGTGGTTTGGCCCCAGAGAAAGACCAGCCGAAAAGTGCTCAACTTCCTCCTGAAACACTGGCCACCATGCTTGCATGTCTGCAGTCTTGTGCTGGGTGCGTATATAGAGCCCTTGCGCATGTTTTTAAGCATTTTGAGGAAATACTTGGGTTGCAGTTAAACACTTTTGTTTGGTTTTGTTGGCTACTTTGAGCAGGAGTGTATCTCAAGAGCTGTCAGAGACAATCTTGACCATGGTGGCCAACTGTAGCAATGTGATGAACAAGGCCCGGCAGCCGCCACCAGGAGTCTTGCCAAAGGGACGAGCTCCCAGCACCAGCAGCTTAGATGCTATTTCACCTGTGCAGGTAACTGTGGCATTATCTACTGAATGAAAAAGGCTATCAGTGTCAAGATTGGCTGAACTGTATTTTGATGATGTTGTACTCAAATACGTCTGTTTTTTTTATTTCAGATGGACCCTCTCACTGCGATGGGCTCATTGAGTCTAGGTGTCTCGTCCACCTCTCACACCCCGAGCATGCAGGGATTCCCCAGCCTGCAGGGCTCTGCCTTCAGTAACCCCCAGTCCCCAGCCAAAGCCTTCTCAAACCTGCCCAACCCAAGCCCCAGCACAGCTTTCCCAGGAATCCCCCTCTCTTCTCCGCTCCAAGGTACCATGAGACTTCAATGTTGTTGTGTAACTCTGGTCTAGAACCTAGTGAGGATGCACTACTGTTTTCCTGTCGGTTTAATTACAAATGCATTTCTTGAATTGCTTCTGTAGGTCCTCTGAGCACAAGCTTGACTGGGATTGGCTCAGGTTTGGGCATGCCTGCTGTCAGCAGTGACCCCTTCGGCACCAGGAAGATGAGCACACCGGGTCTGAACCCACCCACCTTCCAGCAGAGTAAGATGAAGGCCTGTAAGTGGTGGTGTGGCTGAGAGAGTGCCAGGTGCCTCAAGCTGTATTTCCTCTCAAAACTGGCACTCAGAGCCTTACAAAAGTCCTTTTGACACATTTCAGAGTCTTATGTCTGTGCAATTTCATCTCTGAGCCAAAAATGTCATTAGAACCTAAGAGGAAATACAGGTCAGTCTACATTACTGCAAGGTGTTCTTGGCAACCAGCTTGGATCCATGTGTAAATATTTTCTTCTTCCATCAGACATATGAAGGAAAACAAACTGATTGCCTGGAACTTATTTATTTTTTATTTTTTCTGAATTTGCGCTTTAGTCAGTCTTTCTTCATATTAAGTGATTTTTAAATTCATAAAGTGCTGTAACAGGTTTTTTCCTTGGCTACAGCTGACCTCTCTCAGGTGTGGCCCGAGGCAAACCAGCACTTTAGTAAGGAGATAGACGATGAGGCAAACAGCTACTTCCAGCGCATCTACAACCATCCGCCGCACCCCACAATGTCCGTGGATGAGGTGAGATCAACAGAAGTAACAGAGTATAATGGTGCTTTTGCTTGTTCTTAATACGCTAATTTCTTAGGTACAGTTTTCAAATTCATAGTGATTCTTTCAATGTAGGTACTGGAAATGCTGCAGAGATTTAAGGACTCAAGCATCAAGCGGGAACGGGAGGTTTTTAACTGCATGCTGAGGAATCTGTTTGAGGAGTACCGATTCTTCCCTCAGTATCCGGACAAAGAGCTACACATCACCGCTTGCCTCTTTGGGGGGATCATTGAGAAAGGCCTGGTCACGTACATGGCGCTGGGCTTGGCCTTACGATATGTCCTGGAAGCCTTACGCAAACCTTTCGGATCAAAGATGTATTATTTTGGGATTGCTGCACTAGATAGATTTAAAAATAGGTACTGTTAGTAGTTTGTCTTGGCTTCCCAGCCACCATACAAGATTTAATTTGCATCTTGATATGTTAATTTGTGTTAAATCTGAACTGCTCTCTTTCTCAGACTGAAGGACTATCCCCAGTATTGTCAGCACTTGGCGTCAATAGCCCATTTCCTGCAGTTTCCGCACCATTTACAAGAGGTAACCTAGTTTTTAATTTTATTTTGGTCATGCCCACAATGTTTTCCTGTAATATCTCACTCTTCACTAGTTGGTTAAACATCCAGCTGAATAAGTCTGCTGTTGTATGTTGTCCGTTTTCTGTGTATAGTATATAGAGTATGGCCAGCAGTCCAGAGACCCTCCTGTGAAGATGCAAGGCTCCATTACCACCCCAGGTAGCCTGGCTTTAGCCCAAGCTCAAGCTCAGTCTCAAACCCCCAAAGTCCCTCAACCTGGCCAGGCCAGCACCTTAGTGACCACAGCCACCACAACAACCACTGCTGCCAAAACCACCACCATCACGAGACCTACAGCTGTTGGACCGAAGAAGGACGTGCCAGTGAGTGCACACAATCACTGTTCCATTAATGTCATCATTGGTTCTAGTTGGAATCATCTCTGTGGTATTTGATGTTTTAAATTCTTTCACAGCCTTCAATCAACACCACAAACATTGACACCTTGTTGGTGGCCACAGACCAAACTGAAAGGATCGTTGAGCCCCCAGAGAATGTTCAAGAGAAGATTGCATTCATCTTCAACAACTTGTCCCAATCAAACATGTCCCAAAAGGTGGAAGAGCTGAAAGAGACTGTGAAAGAAGAATTCATGCCCTGGGTCTCTCAGTACCTGGTTATGAAGCGTGTCAGCATTGAGCCCAACTTCCACAGCCTGTATTCTAACTTCCTGGACACACTGAAAAACCCAGAGTTTGTCAAGATGGTTCTCAATGAAACTTACAGAAACATCAAGGTAATTCTTGAAATATAACACGATTAAAGTCATAAAACCTAGGTATGCCTACATTATGATGACTTAATGTTGTCCCATTTTGTTTTTCAGGTCCTCCTTACCTCTGATAAGGCAGCTGCTAACTTCTCAGATCGATCCCTGCTGAAGAATTTGGGTCACTGGCTTGGAATGATCACCCTAGCTAAAAACAAACCCATCCTGTACACAGTGAGTTTATTTTTTATTATCCATTGCCTGAGTTTGAAACATTTATAGAAGGATCCAATTCGTTATTATACCTGCCGTGTGACTGCATTAATGTTTTGCTCTTATAGGACCTGGAGCTGAAATCTCTCTTGCTGGAGGCTTATGTGAAAGGCCAACAGGAGTTACTGTATGTTGTCCCCTTTGTGGCCAAAGTCTTGGAATCAAGTCTACGGAGTGTGGTAATAATCATGCAATTTTCTCTCCCAATTTTGCTGTCAGGTGATGAGTGTGGGCCAGTTTTGCAAATATCAGGACATAACCTCTTTTAACAATTGGTGCCCTGTTTCGTAGATCTTCAGACCGCAGAACCCTTGGACCATGGGCATCATGAATGTACTGGCGGAGCTCCACCAGGAACATGACTTAAAGGTCTGTTGCTTTCATTGACTCTAAACTTATGGTACATAAGCTTCCAGTGAAAGTAGTTTTTACTCAGTCCCACAATTCTCTCTTCACAGCTTAACCTCAAGTTTGAGATTGAGGTGCTCTGCAAGAATCTGTCTTTGGACATCAGTGAGCTAAAACCAGGAAACCTACTGAGAGACAAAGAGAAGCTGAAGAACTTGGAGGAGCAGCTCTCTGCACCAAAGAAAGAGACCAAGCCTCCTGAAGAGATGCTGCCTATAGTTACAACAGGTATAACACTACAACAGGCACTCTGTAAGATGCTTTTTTTTCCCCCCATAATTGACTGTTTTCTGTTTAACCAGGAGTAGATTCTGTTCCATTTACAGCTGCTCCGTCAACTCCGGCCACCACCACGACCTGTACGGCCACTGGACCACCCACACCACAGTTCAGCTACCATGACATCAATGTGTATGCCTTGGCTGGCCTGGCCCCGCACATCAACATCAATATTAACGTTAGTCTTGCACTACCAAAATAACTTTTCTAAATTTAACTTGTTTTCTAATACTGATTTTCTTCCTCGCTTTTTGTGTAGATCCCATTACTACAGGCCCATCCTCAGCTGAAGCAGTGTGTGAGACCAGCAATTGAGCGTGCTGTACAGGAACTGGTTCACCCAGTGGTGGACCGATCCATTAAGATCGCCATGACCACCTGTGAGCAGATCGTCAGGAAGGACTTCGCACTAGACTCTGAGGAGTCTCACATGCGTGTGGCCGCCCACCACATGATGCGTAACCTGACTGCCGGCATGGCCATGATCACCTGCAGGGAGCCTCTGCTCATGAGCATCGCCACCAACCTGAAGAACAGCTTTGCTGCAGCTCTTAGGGTAGGGAAAGGTTTTCCATTCCATCCGGACACACAAAATTATTTCATTTCCAGCATTTTCTGACTCAATGAGCATGTCCATTTCAGGCTCCCACACCCCAGCAGAGAGAGATGATGGAAGAGGCGGCTGCTCGCGTCGCACAGGACAACTGTGAGCTTGCTTGTTGCTTTATCCAGAAGACAGCAGTGGAGAAAGCTGGACCAGAGATGGACAAGAGGCTGGCAACTGTGAGTCCCTGCACACTGTCCTAATTGTTACATCAGTTAATGAACAGCTGCTTGTCATGGTCGTGTAATATCATACAGCCAAAAAAAAAAAAGTCTAAATTTTGACAATTTTTTTGTCTTGCAGGAGTTCGAGCTGAGGAAGCATGCTCGCCAAGAAGGCCGTCGCTACTGTGACCCTATGGTGCTCACCTATCAGGCTGAGCGCATGCCAGAGCAGATCAGACTGAAGGTGAGTTCTTTGTAAACTTTTCATTGGGTCAGTGGTTTACTATTCTGTATGAAAATGTTCGATTCTGATTTGCTGCTTTTTTCCAGGTCGGTGGAGTGGATCCTAAACAGCTTGCTGTTTATGAGGAGTTTGCCCGTAATGTCCCAGGCTTCCTACCCAGTAATGACCTGTCTCAGCCAACTGGTTTCCTTGCCCAGCCAATGAAGGTACAGACCCCATCCTTGAAGTGGTTGTTTGGTTGTTACATTGGTTAAGTAGCTCAAAGGTTCTCTTTTCTGCATTGCAGCAACAGGCATGGCCCACAGATGATGTTGCTCACATCTATGATAAGTGCATTTCGGACCTGGAGCAGCACCTGCATGCAATTCCACCTGCCCTGGCCATGAACCCACAGACCCAGGCCATTCGCAGCCTTCTGGAGGCTGTTGTCATGGCTAGAAACTCCCGTGATGGCATAGCTGCCCTGGGCCTTTTGCAGAAGGTTAGAGAGACTCTGGGAGAAAAACTTGACTAGACTTTATTGGCGGTGTTGTCCAATCCTGCTCCTGGAGGGCCACTGTTCTGCAGAGTTTAGCTTTAATCCAAACAACTTTTGGTCTTCAGGATCACCAGAAATGTCCAAGCAGATGTTATGGAGCTAAACTCTGTAGGGTCATTGGCCTTACATGTGTAAGACTGGACATCCCTGTAACACAATCTCAGCTAAAATCTAACAAATCTTACGCTTGCTTGCTCACTCTCAGGCTGTGGAGGGTCTGCTGGATGCCACCAGTGGCGCTGATACTGATCTTTTGCTGAGCTACAGGGAGTGCCACCTACTGGTGCTGAAAGCCCTACAGGACGGTCGTGCCTACGGTCCGCAATGGTGCAACAAACAAATCACCAGGCCAGTACTACAGCTGCGGGGTAAACTTATGTCACAAGCATAGACAGGTCTTGAAGGTCCTAACCTTTTCTTCTACACCCCCTGCAGATGCCTGATTGAGTGCAGAGATGAATACAAGTACAACGTTGAGGCCGTAGAGCTCCTCATTAGAAACCACCTGGTCAACATGCAGCAGTATGACTTACACCTGGCTCAGGTGAGGAGAGTGTCTCTAGGACTTAAAAGAAAACTGTTGTAAATGAGTAGATTTTTACAACATGTGTTTTTGTTTTTTTTTTCTGTTGTTTTTTTTAGTCCATGGAGAACGGGCTCAACTACATGGCCGTGGCATTTGCCATGCAGCTGGTGAAGCTCCTACTGGTTGACGAACGTAGCGTGAGTCACATCACTGAAGCGGATCTCTTTCACACCATTGAGACGCTGATGAGGACCAACGCCCACTCCAGAGCCAATGCTCCTGAAGGGTAAGACAACTGCTTATGTTACTGGTCCTGCAATTGACCTATCAGTAAGCCCCTCCCCTCGAAGGCAGATGAGCCAATGGCAGTCGAGTATCAGTTGCGCGGGGAGCGGAACTCTGACATCTTAAGTTTCAGCACCATAGAGAAACGTTGGAGGATCTGAAGCTTGCATCGGTTTTATGGTGTTTATGCTGCAAAAATGGAAAAACGATGTGCCTGGGGTACTTGTAACACTGATTCCAGGTATACTGAGAGGATGGGCAATAGTTTATTTTATTACATTTCCTAAACCCAAACAAAACAGAGCAAAATGTCCCTAAGCATTCAACCCCAATGCAAATGAAGACAGAAATTTTCATTTTCTTGTTGTCGTACTCATTAAGTTAGTTTTATTATGCCTTTGAGTTACGTTATTTTCATCTTGTGTTTCAGCAAGGTATCTCTGGCTAAAACTAATGTTAAAGTTAGTGCGTCTATGCTAGCATATGCTAACGTATGCTAGCAGACTGCTCTCAAATCATGTACAGTGTAGGTCAAAAACACATAAACAAAGGTCTACATTTCAGTGCCTCTCGATGTGAAAATGGTTAAATGGAAATTAATCGTACCCTGCGATACATGAACGGTGTTGATCCTGCATGTTGTCTTCTGTGATCTTGATGGCCAATTTAGGGGGGCGGGGCTTACCAATAGAGCAATTGAGTGTCCGATTGGTTACGGAAAATTTAAGTAACCTGGAATTACTTCTATGGAACCCCTAGTTTGCCCCAGCTGATGGATGTTGTCCGCTCCAACTATGAGGCCATGATCGATCGTCACCATGGTGGGCCAAACTTCATGATGCACTCTGGGATTTCTCAAGCCTCTGAGTATGATGACCCACCAGGCCTTAGAGAGAAAGCAGAGTACCTGCTGAGAGAATGGGTCAACCTTTACCACTCAGCAGCTGCAGGAAGAGACAGCACCAAGGCCTTCTCTGCATTTGTTGGCCAGGTTAGCAGTAACACTCAAAATACAAAAGTTTCAAGTCTCAACTTGGTTCCTCTAAATGCTGTAATTGATCTGCATTACTTAATTCACACCTGCCTTGTTTTTTCATACAGATGCACCAGCAGGGCATCCTGAAAACCGATGACCTGATCACTCGCTTCTTCCGGCTGTGCACAGAAATGTGCGTGGAGATCAGTTACCGTGCTCAAGCCGAACAGCAGCACCCAACCACCAGCCCTGCCATCATCAGAGCCAAGTGCTACCATAACCTTGATGCTTTTGTTCGGCTCATTGCACTTCTTGTCAAACACTCCGGAGAGGCCACCAACACAGTCACCAAAATCAACCTGCTCAACAAGGTTGGAATGCTTTCAATGATTAGATGTGGCTCAGTTGTGACTTTAATCAAGACCTGAAAAATAATAATGCTGCTTTTTTTTTTTGTCATGGTGCAGGTTCTAGGCATTGTGGTGGGTGTATTGATCCAGGATCACGATGTGAGGCAGACAGAGTTCCAGCAGCTTCCGTACCACAGAATCTTCATCATGCTCCTGCTGGAGCTTAACGCACCAGAGCATGTGCTGGAGACCATCAACTTCCAGACCCTCACTGCCTTCTGGTAAGCACATGAAATAAGTTTTAAGGTGCAGTCACATCCAAATTTGGCAAATTTTCACAGCAAAGTTCGGTCGTTTCAGTAGGACCAATGGGTTTGTGTTGGTCATGCAGCTTTGTCACGTTTACCAATAGAAAACTGCTTGGTTTGAATTGTGTTGGTTATGTGGCGGCTCTGCAAAACCTCATGCATCACCATCATTCATTCGGAAATAATCGAAATTTGACATCCGTAGTTTGAAAGTGATTTCTATGTGAGCTCTGCCTCATGCATCAATTGTTGTTAATGTTAATGGACATTTTTTTAGTGTGTCTCACAAATGTTGCTAATGTGACTGCACCATTACTGTTTACACCTTCCACATCCTGAGGCCAACTAAAGCACCTGGTTTTGTCTATGCTTGGCTGGAGCTCATCTCACACCGCATCTTCATTGCCAGGATGCTTGCACATACCCCACAACAGAAGGTCTGTATCTGCTGCATGATATGTATCAGGTGTCCAATCCAGGAGGGCCACTTCTTATAGAGTTTTGGTCTGTATCTGCTGCATGATATAACAGAAAAAATCACAAATTTGATCCTAATTAATAACACCTGAAAACACAGCTAATCAAGTAACGGAGTCCTTAAAGGAAAAGTTCATTGTTGTGCCCCCCGGAAAATGAAATCTGTTCATTATCTGACCCCAAGTTCACCCAAAAATGAAAATCCTTTAAAACATGTGAGACCTTCGTTCATCTTCAGAACGAAAATTAATTTATTTTTTTTGAATTAATTGAGAGGTTTTTTTTTTTACATTGAATTGACAGCAGGTATTATAACGATATGATTCTAGAAAGATAGAGGTGGAGTCGTCATAGCGGTCTCCGTGCAGGGGTCATATGATGCTGCTAAAAAGACACATTATTTTTGTGTATTTGGTGTAATGCAAGAGCAGTTTTGGTTTGTGTGTGTTATGCGGTTTAAGGTTCAAAAACACATTATTTTCCATTATATTTCACGTCAAGGGAGTATCATGTGGCTCTGTTTATAAACCAAATGGAATAACTTAAGTAATGTGACTGCACCCTTATGTATTGATCAGTCTTTGATGGGCATTAGGTGCAGCAAAACACCTAGAGACGCCAACTAAACTGTTTCTGGAGCAAACCGTTTCAAACGATTCAGACAGATTTGGTGAACTGGTTCGACCGATTCACTAAGAAGATCCGGTAAAATTTGTTGATTTTTTGGAGATCAGTAGATGAGTAGATTAGAATAATACCCATTACAAACGAGGCATTTGTTGCATCCATTGGGGACATCATAACGGATTATAATGACTTATTGCGCGTTGACGAACTGGTTCGAAACATTTGTGCATAACGAGGCATTTGTTGCATCCATTGGGGTGATCATAACTGATTTTTGTGTCTTATTTGGCTGATTAAACATAACTTTTTTTATATTTAAAAAACATAAATACAGTTTTAGAGTTTGAATCTCAGGCTTTGATTGTAATTTGGAATTGTTTATAGATATAGAAATTGTGATTGAGACGCATTCCAGGCTACTGGTTCAGGAAACAGTCCCCATCCTCCATAACATGCACAGCACACATCGGAATATTTGGGTTGGACTGTTCTGGAACAGTGTTGAAATACAACTGAACCACTGATTTCTAGTCATGACCTCTTTTGAAAGGCCAAACAAAGTTTCACTTCAACGAAACACACAGCTGCGCAACAGAGAATAAACTTTATGCCTTCTTTCTCTGCGTGAACAATTGGGCAGCGTTCTGCAAATCTTCCCACATAGTTCCCACAAGCACCAAGAGCTTGTAACACTCCAGAGAGAAAGGAAAAATTGAAATCGCATCATATGACCCCTTTAAAATCCATGTGACATCAGTGGTTCAGCTGTAATTTTACGAAGCTACGAGAATTCTTCTTGTGTGCCAAGAAAACAAAAATAATGACTTTATTCAACAATTCGTCTCCTCTGCATCACCTAATGACGCCATTTTGGGGAGAATCACATACGCAAACAACATATGCAATGTATGTATGCGGATACGTTATTTACGTTCAGATCGAAGTGTAAACAGCGTATTCGCGTAAAATGTTGTTTGCTGTGTGATACTCTCCAAAATGGCGCTATAGGGTGACGTGAAGGAGAGCTCTCGGAATTCATCAAAAATACCTTAATTTGTGTTCTGAAAATGAACAAAGGTCTTACAGGTTTGGAACGACATGAGGGTGAGTAATTAATGACAGAATTTTTATTTTTGGATTAACTATCCCTTTAATGATCATTTAAAACTTCCAAGCAGTTGTGTTGGAGCTAAACTTTGGAGGAAAATGGCCCTCCAGGAGCAAGATTGGACACCCCATATGTCTGTCCACATCCCAAACACTGACTGTCTTCTGTGCCTTAAACGTGTCTTTCCTCTCTCGCAGGGTTGGCCAATGTATGCCCAGCTGCTGATAGACTTGTTCAAGTATCTTGCACCCTTCCTAAGGAATGTTGAACTCAACAAACCTATGCAAATTCTCTACAAGGTATTAGTGTAGTCCTGCCTTTGAAAGCCTGTCTGGGGGTTCTTTAGGTCAGTTTGTGACCTTGCTTTGTTTCTCTCTCTATTCTCCTAGGGAACACTTCGTGTGCTGCTTGTCCTACTACATGACTTCCCAGAATTCCTGTGCGACTACCATTATGGTTTCTGCGACGTCATCCCGCCCAACTGCATCCAGCTGAGGAACCTGATCCTGAGTGCCTTCCCCCGCAACATGAGGCTTCCAGACCCCTTCACCCCTAATCTGAAGGTAGAGAGTTGCACATTTGACATCAGATTTGATGCATTGTTGATTAGTATGTAGTTGTAACTTCAAGTATGCTTGTGGTCATCTTGTGCTGTATGTAATAGTTTCTGTGTTTATCAGGTGGATATGCTGAGTGAGATCAACATCGCTCCCCGCATCCTCACTAACTTCACCGGTGTGATGCCGTCCCAGTTTAAAAAGGATCTTGACTCCTACCTAAAGACCCGTTCTCCTGTCACCTTCCTTTCTGAGCTGCGCAGCAACCTGCAGGTAGGGGGCGCCACTCTGAATCACAGAACAATTCCCAACAGGCTCACATGTTCTTTTTTTGTAATGTAGCTCTTTTAGTCAGTGAGACTTTTTTTTTTTCCATAAAATCCACTCTGCCTCCAGGTGTCCAACGAGCCAGGCAACCGTTACAACATTCAGCTGATCAATGCTCTGGTGCTGTACGTTGGAACCCAGGCCATTGCCCACATCCACAACAAGGGTAGCACTCCCTCCATGAGCACCATCACTCACTCGGCTCACATGGACATCTTCCAGAACCTCGCAGTCGATCTAGACACTGAGGGTGAGACACAAAAAAAGTTTAACTTATTTTTCCCCGCTCGTTAGTTTTAGTGCACATTGTGACTTGTATTCCTCCTCCCAGGCCGCTATCTGTTCCTGAATGCGATAGCCAATCAGCTGCGTTATCCAAACAGCCACACACACTACTTTAGCTGTACCATGCTGTATCTGTTTGCTGAGGCCAACGCTGAAGCCATTCAAGAGCAGATCACCAGGTATGGCAGTGAATTTAATTACTTATTTCTTTCTAAACTCTTAGCAATGTTTAGTTCCATTTAATGCATAGTTCCTTTTTATTAAACCCGTTTTTTTTTATGTTTTTTTTAATAAATAGTCCTTTACAATTATTGTTTATCAGACTGTACAAACATGATCATGTCCCACTGTGGGATTTCAGTTGTCATTAATGTCAGACTGTACGACAGTCGAGACTCGGGTCAAAAACGAGTTTACATTAGTTTTACTGACACAAAATTTGATTACAACAGCCATTAATCAGCTGTATTTTAACCTAGGATTATAGGAATCTTTCGGGATTTTAAAAATTTGTCTCAGACGACCAAATCATGGCCAAGATCACACAGTGTGAGCTGGGCTTTATTGTTATTTGTCATTCAATCTTTGCCCAACCAACACAGACAGGTTGTCCTAATTATTTTATTAATTTTTAATAACTAAATTTAAGAATTCAGCAACACTTTACAAGGTCCCATTAGTCAACGTAAAATTAACTAACGATGAGCTATTTATTTGTAACAGTATTTATAAGTCTCTTAATATTAGTTGATAAATGTTATCATATACATATATTTTTTTATTTTTTATAATTTATTAGTAAATGTTGGAATTGAGATCAGATGCTTTAGAATTATTTTTCATTGTTCATTTGTGGTAACTAATGTTAACAAATGTTAAGCTTTATTGTAAAGTTATACCAAAAATTAAAAAAATAAATACAAGTTTACTTCTATTTTAAGTGCTATATTTGACTATAGGTTCTTGTCTATTGGCTTATTTTAGTGTCATTGAGATACTATTATAGTTTTTAATGTTTTGAATCAGTTTTCAGGAGAATCAAAGTTAGTAAAGCAATTAAAGTCAAGTTTTAGTTTTTTTTCTAATTCACTTCAGTTAATGTGTATTTTGAATTTACACTTTTTAAAAAATGTTTTAGTTTACTATAATAACCCTGGCTAACATGTCATGCAGGGTCCTGCTGGAGAGGCTAATTGTGAACAGGCCACACCCGTGGGGTCTGCTCATCACCTTCATTGAGCTGATCAAGAACCCTGCCTTTAAGTTCTGGAGCCATGATTTTGTGCACTGTGCCCCAGAGATCGAGAAGTAAGGGAGCCAACATGACAAACACATCTTTCTGCTTTTCCACAACAGAATAACTGCAGTGTCTCTATGTTTTTGTGTGTAGGTTGTTCCAGTCGGTGGCTCAGTGCTGCATGGGGCAGAAGCAGGCCCAGCAGGTGATGGAGGGAACGGGTGCCAGTTAGACTGCAGGAACTGCTCCTGTGCCCAGAGAGGGAGCTCTCCCTCACCCCAACCCTTCATTTGCCCCACCAACACCCTGCACGTCTGATCGACACACAGCTGGCACTGGATTCACGCTCGCCTTCCACCGGGCAGCATCTGACCTGAGGAGTTTCTTTTGGTTTCCTTTTTTTCCCCTCAAGTTAAAATGTTCAATGTAAATATTAAAAAGAGACATTTAGGAGGAGAATGAGTATTTTTTTTTTGTGTGTGTGTGTGTCAAAGGTGAGGCACATGCTTGAACACATTTCCCTCCTTGCTGTTTGGCTTCCCCTAACTCCATAAATTATTTTTTGCCTTCAAGACGGATTGACTTTTGTTTGGAAGCTTGGTAGTAGTGGCTAAGGAAGCAGTCTTGTTTCTCTTTTTTTTTTTTTTTTTTTTTGAGGTTTGGTTTTTAAGGGGAGTGCTATCAGTGTGGTGAGCTGATAGGATCGGACAGATGTCCTGGACTGCAGGGAGGGTGGGGTCACTAGTTTGCACCTGTGAGGAAACAAATCTTGGGTTTGAGGTTCTCCCTGGCACTTGTACAATTGTGGAAATATTCAGAAATTTGTTGGTAAATTGGATCTTCGGAGTTTGTACAAAGATTCAACTTGCAGAACAAAAAGGACCAATACAGCTCATTTTGTAAGGATTTCGAATGTTTTGTAAATGTATTGGTCCGTGTGTTGTATTTTGTAGTACTTTGTAGTTGCCTTTAGTTCCGCTACTTATTTCCTGTATGTATGCATTCTGTAGTTACCGCATTAAACACTTGAACTGCAACTTTGCCTTTTGGTTTCATTTGCATTTGTTGAAATGTTAGTTCAAACAAATTAAGTTATATGGTTTCTGGTCTGTGTTAAAGGGATAGTTCACCCATAAATGAATTCTGTCGTTGAAATGAATTGTCATTAATTACTCACCCTCATGTCCTTCCAAACACGTGAGACCTTCGTTCATCTTCGGAACAGATATCAGATATCAACTGTAATTTTTTGAAGCTACGAGAATACTTTTGTGCACAATGAACCCACAAAAATAACTTCAACAAAGGTTTTTTTTTTTTTTTTTTTGTCTTGGCACCACTTTGAATGCTCGTTGAAAACTGACGCAGAAGACAATTAAGGTTTTTACTTTTGTGCACAAAGTATTTCATAGATTCATAAAATTAAGGTGGAACCACTCATGTCACAGACTATTTTAACAATGTCCTTACCTTTCTGGACCTTGAACATGTCAGTTGCGTTGCTGTCTATGCAGGGTCAGAAAGCTCACGGATTTTATCAGAAATACCTTCAATTGTGTTAGAATTACCAATGTTTTGTTCATTTTAACATTATCCTTTAAACACTATATCTGTAAAATGCTAGTAATTATTGCAGAAATAATTATTTTATAATTATTAAATCATTATTTACGTTGATTAGCCCCATAAAACATACTATGAAGGTCTTGAAGGTCACTTTGGGAAAGGGACGTTCCAAATGAAAGTGAACACCTGACTCGAGATGGGACTGAATCCCTTCACGAAGGGCCCTTCAAGAAGTACGTTAGCGAAGGGAATGTGCGATGGTCACTTAACGGAAGTGATTTCCATTTGTGATCACGTGATCTTCGATTAGAAGATCCTGTGATGCTTTTTAAACGTAAATAGAATACGCTAGTCAAATTTCTCTATTTTAATGTAAGACAAAATATTTTTCGTCAGTGATAGAAATAATATTTAAGATTGTAGCGCAAGCAGGTTTAGTAAATAAGACACGATTACACAATATTTGAATAAAATAAGAAGAAATATGTATTTGCAACAGCTGATGAGTGCTGAATACTGCACGCACGCGCAGCGTTGTCAAAGTAACATTTGGTCAGTCATTCCCTTCGCCAAGGAAGTGCCAAACGCTTATATGAGACAGTAATGCCAAATAACACACTTCAAGGGCTCTGCCCTTCGAAGGGAGTAGGGCATAGGGATGCTCACTTCCGTTTGGAATTCGCCCCATAAGAGCATTTGTTGCTGTCGTAAAGTAATACACCCTTTTCGCAGGATTTTGTACTCGCTCACCAAACTTACGTAACTTACTGCCAGCACAGATTTGGGAAGAACGCAATCCTTTTACAAGTCAGTGTACAATCAGAATTATTTTTAAACTGCTACTTAAGGTAAAAAAAAAAAAAAAAAAACCTGCTTTAATGTGCTCAACTTGTAAATATGTTTATGACAACATGAATTTCCTGTAGCTCAACAGTACCACATAGCACTAGCAATGTTAAGGTATTATATGTTCAATTCACAGGAAATACATAACTTCATTCACGCTAAATAAACCACCTTTACGTCAATCAAAACAATCTGAACTGTATTCCAAATGATTTTTTTGAAAGTAAAATGTACAGCATACAAAATGGAAAACTCACAAACTATGCACGGTTTGTAAATTCAATTACACTTTATCGGCTGAGGATTTTTCAATCTTGACAACTGCAGAATGCAGCGTCCACACCACACATGACACATGTAAGAAAGTTTGTGAAACCCTTGCATTAAGACGTAGGTTTGGTGAGCTGTTGCAAGCGCTGTAGGATGCTCTTCTGACCGTAACGCACATGCAGAGCTCTCTTCTCTCTGCTGCTGAGTTCAGCCAGAGCTCCCTGATCCTCCAGCTGCTTCCTGTCCACCTCTACATCCTCCGAGTAAGAGTCCAGGGTCGCAGCAGCTGCCGCATGCAGGAGACATTTCCACGCTGCCGACAACCCCATCAGTCCGTCGAAACTCAGAGCCTGCTCCATTTGATCATCATCATCCTCTTCATCTTCCTCCCAGCCTTCGTTTTCACAGAACTCCTCGAAATCTTGCAGCGGCATGCACAGGACCTATGCAGTTTTACATATTATATATATATAACAGGTAATGTAGGAACAAATTGTCATGTGTATAAAATGGTTACCTTCAGTGTAGTGTAGAGCTCACTGTAAGTAAGTGAGCCTGATTGGCCGAAGATGAAAACCCCTTTCTCCCCAACAATCTCCATTTCACACAACATTTTCCATTTGTCCACTAGGAGCCTTTGATCTGCTTCACTTTGTGCCGCTGTAATTGCAATTAAAACATTTTTTAACGTTTTTTTAAAAGTATTTCTTGTGTCAAGTAGTTGACTTTTTATAGACGTCTACAAAGTCGCACCTTGCACTGCTGCTTTGTACACACTGGACATCTGTATATCTGCAGTGTCATTGCTGTTAGTAGGAAACAGCTCTGTAAAGCCGTACATGTGGAGGAGCTGCCAGTTTGCCATCTGTCCGTAGGTGTTAAAGACCTCCTCGCCCTTTTCAATGCGCCGTACGGACACCATCTTCAAACACTCCTGTGCACAATCGAGTGAACGTGAGCTGTGAGATTTCTAAGCATCTAGCATAAAAACCAATAAAAAGCGATGCATGTGCACCACATACGGGTGTATATTCCAGATTAGCATTGTGCTTGGAAACATGATTCAGCATGTCAGCCATGGGCACCATCATCGGAGGGTTAGGCTCTTTTTCTTCTTCATCCTCATCCTCCACAGGCTCTTGAAAACTGAGGAAATATTGAAAAACATTGGGAAATGTTACAAATAAAGTAGGGAATGCACCGATATTAACATTATGGCAGATATGCTAAACAGATAATTATTTTCATGTTATTACCAATAACTAATAAATGGCTAGTGGTCAACCAAAATATTGCAAAGGTTGATATATCTACAAATATTTGACCTTATTTAAAATAAATACAAATTTCATTTCGGCAATTGTTACAGGAGTTTTTATCTTTAAAATGAAATAATGTGATATTATACATATATATATATATATATATATATATATATATATATATATATATATATATATATATATATATATATATATATATATATATATATACTTTATATTGTCCACCAGATATCAGCATCGCTCATAAAATATTTTTTTTGTCTAAATAATTTAAAAATACAAAATAAAAAAAAAAAGATTTTAAAGTGAAACTAGGCATCATGTGCATCATAACGCACGGTATGAAAAATAAATATTTAGGTATGAATATTAGATATTTATGGATGTTTTTTAGTTATTATTGTTGTTTTTAGGTTTTTTGTATTTGTTTTTGGGGTTTTTGTCATTAATCACTTACCCCCATGTCGTTTCAAACCCATAAAAGCTTTGTTCATCTTCGGAACACAATATATTTTGGATGAAAACCGGGAGGCTTGTGACTGTCCCATAGACTGCCAAGTAAGTAACACTGTGAAGGTCCAGAAAAGTATGAAAAGCATCGTCAGAATAGTCCATCTGCCATCAGTGATTCAACCGTAATGTTATGAAGCGACGAGAATATGTTTTGTGTAAAAAGAAAACAAAAATAACAACTTTATTCAACAATTCCTCTCCTCTGTGTCTCTCCGCATCACCGTAGCGCCATTTTGGAGAATATGAGCTGAACACAAACTGCGTATGCTATTCTGTGTCAGCTGCACCACAAGGATACGTTTTCTACGAATATTTACACTTTGATTTGAACAAAAACAGCGCATCTGTGCAGCACGGCTTTCGTTCAGCGGATATTCTCCAAAATGGTGCTACACTGATGTGGAGAGACACAGAGGAGACGAATGGTTAAATAAAGTCATTATTTTAGTTTTATTCACGTACAAAAAGTATTCTCATCGCTTCATTACATTACAGTTAAACCGCTGATGGCAGATGGACTATTCTGACGATGCTTTTCATACTTTTCTGGACATTGACACTGTTATTTATTTGCCAGTCTATGGGACAGTTGTATTAATTAAGTTTTTTGTTGTAATTATGTTAAATTGTGTTCCGAAGACGAACAAAGCTTTTATGGGTTTGGAATGACATGGGGGTAAGTGATTAATGACAAAATTTTCAAAAAAATTTAAATATCGGCCAATAACCAATTTGGTATACCATAACAATGGCATAAATAAATAATTTTTTAAAATGATTATTATTATTTTATTTTATTTCTATTTATCTATATATAAATAATATTATATACAGTTATTATTCACAGAAAATACACATAAAAAAAAAAACTAAACATAAAATTAGATATTTAATATTATACCATTAAATTTAAAATGGCCATTAAATAAACAGTGGCTATTAAATAAATAATAACCAATTTGGTACCGATATAACCGATATAATAATCATCTTATCAAACCTTTTTATTTAATCAAATTCAACAGCTCATATATATCTCACCTATAGGCCATTACAAATGCTACCAGGCTCTTGTAGAGCTCCAGCGTGTGCTTCTCAGGGTCCCACAGGTCAGGATTGGACTTCATGAAAGGAAGGACTATGTTATTGTACTCATCCTGGAGTTTTTTCAGATCCGTTTGGACAGCCTCTGGAATTCCTGTGCCTTTCAGGAGTTTATCACGCTCCTCTTCGGATTCAAAACAGAGACATTGTGACCATAAAGAACTGAAGGATCCTTGAAGAGCATCTTAATGGTCAGTAAATATTCACAGCAAAACCTACCAGAACATGGGTTGATCCAGTGTCCTAAAATCAGGCCAGAAAGACAAATATGGTTTCCAGTGGGATTGTGGACATGTGTACTCATATAGGAGACCTAGAAGAAGAGGAACCCAGCCTGATGCGCTCTCCAAAGATGTTTTCCCTAGACAACATTTGGTTATATGGTTACAAGCCTGCTATAGAAGGTGGGATTTCAATAAACCTGAATGTTCTTTTACCTTCCTCAAGGACCTTTTTAACTTTAGTAGTGCCGTGATGCAGAAGAACCTCTCTGGGTATAGAGAACAAGACGTGGCCCTCTTCAATGTCCTCTTTGGCAAGCATGCCATATTCTGCTGCTGTACCCTCTTTACTTAAGTACACCTAAAGACATTAATGTACAATGTGGTAAATATTTCCAAGTTTAGGTTTTTGTCTGTATTTGAAATTTTATTTCAAAAGACATGATTCGACTTAGGGTTAGTACTTCATAATTATAAAAAATAAAAGTTATTTTTGCTAAAACTGAAAATTCAAAATATTAATATATGTATATAAATATAATACAAGCTCACCTTATCGCTGAGAGTCAGCTTTACAGCATCGCACCACAGCAAGAAGTTTCTCAAGGGGTCCAGCACACATTTCTCATCATCTATCTGAAACACACATGGTGCTCTGCTGAAGGCTCATCATTATAAGCACAATAACTGTATTTCAAGCTAAAGGCGCTGTCTGAATCTAAACTATGAATTATATAATCTGTCACTAATAATAGTTTGAGAAAATCTCTTTTTTACCTTTGGCCGTTTTGCATCTGTCGCCATTTCTTTAAAATGCGAGCTCATCAGTGAGATATTAAAATATATATATATTGTTTTATAGTGCCAACCACACAGGAATACAGTAATGATTATATTCTACGTGCCTCCATGTGAACAGCTTTGGCCACTTCTTCTTCATTCACTATGTCTGCAGAAAGTAACACAGTCATGTGCATTGGCGCCACCTACTACAAGAATACTACTACTGCTGCAGCTGCTGCTGCTACTACTACAGAACAAAAAAGTATTATTAATAAATAAATAAATAATCTATATAAATTCTCAATATAACATACAATTTTGTTGTCTTATTTCCCAGATTTAGGAATGAAGCCCGTCACAAATTTTTTATTTATTTATTCATTTATTTATATTCATAAAAATATAAATATGCAACCCTGGACCACAAAACCAGTCATAAGGGTCAACTGTTTTTAAAATTAAGATTTATACATCATCTGAAAGCTGCATAAATCAGCTTTCCATTGATGTATGGTTTGGTAGGATCGGACAATATTCGGCTGAGATACAGCTATTTGAAAATCTGGAATCTGAGGGTGCAAAACATCGCCTTTAAATTTGTCAATATTATGTCCTTAGTAATGCATATTACTAATCAAAAATTAAGTTTTTAAATATTTACAGTAGAAAATTTACAAAATATCTTATGGAACATGATCTTTACTCAATATCCTAATGATTTTTGCCATAAAAGAAAAATTTGTAATTTTGATCTATTGTTGGCTATTGCTACAAAATTATACCCGTGTGACTTATGATTGGTTTTGTGGTCCAGAATGACATTTACATATGAACAATAAAGTAAGAAAAAGAAGTATGAGGACCTGAAAGGAAATGTATTATTATACATTACTCACGTGTCTTAAAAGAATTTGCAAACACAGACATTAATTCACTATGACAGTAAAATAAAGTGTACAAACAGAGACAATGTTATCTTACCAACAGAGAATGACATAAAGGCCTCAGGCTTCTCAAGCCAGGCCTGCTCATTCATGAAGTTGACTGGGTTAAACTCATGAGGAAACTTACACTTGTGCTTCTCCAAGAGCACAGAAGAGACACTGGGAATGATGGGAGTTCTCTGTAATTTCCCGTTACTTTCCATTACTATTTAATTCGGTTTTTAAGAGCATATATAAACTCTTTATTGATTCTACAAGCTATAAGATTACATGATAGTTTTGATGACTTTGACTGGTATTGTGGTTATTATATGTACACAAGTGGTTTGGAGAATGAATTGATGAATGGAAGTCACAGTCCCCTCCTGCATTCATCACATTAACAATAACAATGCACTTTATCTATTTAACACTTTTACATTAAAAGGTTAATCCGAAATTTACAATGAATGATTTTGAATTTGGTCTTTTTCATGTGTGATGTGGTCAAGTTACAGGTCACATGGCCTCTAGTCCACCCCTAGGAATGTCTCAAAAACAGACACGAAGGCCACATTTAACAACTTGATTAGAGCTTTATTATGTTCTCCCATTAGGAAATTTATGTACAGACTTTGTTTCTTTTGGTTCCAGAAATATATTCCATTAATTTTCCCTCGTAGGGATTTCAGAAATATCTTCAACAAACTTTCTTCTGAAGCACAAGGCACTGACAGAGCTTACTTATGGGTAGTGTAGTTCACCAGAAATTAAGCTATTAAAAACAAGGCATATATATATATCATATATCTTCACTTCAACAATCTTGAAGCTCATGCTAGCTCTGTATGAAAAGAAAATTAATTTAATTGAATTTTTACTTCCAGAACCCACTCAGTTGCGCTCAGTTACCTCCAACTTCAAACGCAGCCCGAAACTCATCACAAACTTTTGATAATGCTACACAATTAGATATTCAAAGATAATCTGTTCATCAAATCATATCCTATATAGAGAGGAGAAGTATTTGACATTATGATTTACTGTTTAACTGTCTCTCTGCGTCTGATGTGCATTCTGTAGGGTTTTGGGGTGAGGGTGACCCCATATACCGGGGTGTAATCTGGTTCACCGGCATCATCGGGCCACACGAACTGGAAACGGCGCAGCAGAGTGACCATGATCAGGAAGAGCTCCATACGCGCAAGACCCTCACCAAGACACATGCGAGGACCTGTAAAACACAAATGATGAGGCTCACAGAAAAGGTTTGACAGGATGAAATACAAAAAATGTCATACATTTTTGAATGGTTACCTGTAGAGAATGGTATAAAGGCCTCAGGCTTCTCAAACTGGCCTTGCTCATTCAGGAAGTTGGCTGGGTTGAATTCATGAGGAAACTTCCACTGGCCTTCTTCTTTTAGTACAGTAGTAAGGTTGGGAATGATCACAGTTCCCTAAACAAGGAGAAACAGTTCAAATTTGTTCTGAAGTACTAAAAACTGGTTTCTGCAGGTTTCCTCACCTTCGGGATGCTGTAACCCATCAGCTCTGTGTCTTTGGTGGTGCAGTGAAACACACTTAGCGGTACAGTGTTAGCCACGCGCTGAACCTCATGAATCACAGCCAGTGTGTACGGCATATTGTGTCTGTCTTCATACGATGCGTGATCTTTACCCTCCAGAACCCCATCGATCTCTTTTTGACATTTTGCTGGTGAGAAAACAAGGTCATGTTTGTTTAAGTTTAAAGGAGTTAGCTTTTGCTAATATGCTAACACACTCCTGAAAATTTGTTCAAATCACACTTAAAAACTGTATTTGTAATCTCTGTTCAAGTGTTGCTAGTCATTGAGATATTTTCAGGTCTTTTCACATTGAGCTTTATAATTGCTTTCATTTGTTCATCTGTTTTTCTATGAGTGGTCTGTCTCCTCCTATTCTGCCTGGTTTAAATCAAGCCAAAATCAATGTGTGCTTTTTAAACAAACCTTGAACCTCTGGGTGGTTCATGAGATACAGAAAAGCAGTGAGGAGGGTGTTGGATGTGGTATCAGTCCCTGCAAAGTGCAAATCCAAAATGTACATGATAAGCTGATCTTCAGCAAAAGTGGAACCGTCATTTTTTCTCTGGGGAACACAAGATATTATTAATTTGAGTCTCAAACTGTGGTTTGCATGATGTATTTTTAAGTTTGAATCAGATTTTGAACCTCACATTTCCAATGTGGTTTTAGACATTTGGAGCCCACTGTGTTTTGGAAGAAACACGCACCTTATCAAGCTCATCCAGATAGCAGTCAATGAAGTCTCTCGGCTCTCCTGGGACTCTTGTGCTCTTGTGTTCATTGAGCAGACTTAAATTCATATTTTTTAACTTCTTTACATGATCAAATGCTTTTTTAAACGGCAGGGGCAAGATTCTTAGTAAAGGAAGTGTGTCGTATATCTGTTAGGAAAATACATGTTTGACATTTTTTTATAATCTTATTCAGTTACTGTAAAATAAGTTTTTTCCACAAATTTGCAAATCAAAATGGGAATTTGTGGCTTTTATTCCATGTAGCTTTGGAACACCACTAAATATCGATAATATACACATTTTTGGGGCAGAAATAAAGGTTACATTTTACAGGAAAACAGATCAAACATATTGGTGACTCATCCTGCACTACACAGTTTTTTGTCCAATCAGATGCTCTCTAGAATGAGACTATCCCTACCCTAAAAGCATAGTGTATTCCTCTGATTAGCAATAGCAAGTAGAAAAATTGGCTATTAAGAAAAAGGAAAGAAAAAATGGTCAAATGGTGTTTTGATCTAAATTCTCACCACATTCCATGGTCCATTGAGGATCTTTGAAATCTCTGTAATGAACTGGACATAATGCTGAAGGAATTCATTCTTGTAATCAAAACGGGATCCAAACAGAACCAAGCCGATAACGTTTGATGCAACATTGTGGAACATATTCTGAGGATTCACAGTTCCTCCTGTACAAATGTACAGAAAATCCATTAAAAACATTATGGCATGTTCCTTGCCAGTTGAGATCTCAACCAACAAAAAAATGTTTTTGCATATAAATACCAGCATTTCTGTCCAAGTCAGCAACTAAATGTGAGATTTCTCCCAGAATTCTCTCCTCCATGGACTGTTTCCCCAGGCCAAAATTCCTCAGGGTCATCAGAGCAAAGCGTCGATGATCCTTCCAATGAGGGCCATAATCGGCCAATATTACACCTTTAGTAAAGTTAAGATGTTAGTTGTGGAGAATCTGTTTTGTTCCTGATATAAGCCATACTTATACTCAATTAAATACTGCGACATAATTACCATCCTCGAATTCGATTGATCAGCAGCTTTCCAAGAACGTTAAAAAATCCAACAACACAGTGGCCATTTACTGTTTTATTACTCCGCCTGTCTTCATTTTCAGTGACTTGTTAAATATATGTTACATTGTTAAGGCCTAGGCAACTTCATTTTCATTATAGCATTATCTAGCGCAGTGGTTCCCAACCCTGGCCCTAGAGTTCCCCCAAAAGTAGGCTACACATTTTGGATGTGAAATAACCATTTTAGGTCTCTGCTAATGAGCTATTGAGTTGAATCAGGTGTGTTTGTTCATTCTAACATCCTCAATTCCAATAATGCTCACAAATCTGTGTTTTTAGAACAGTAAAAGCTTTTTTTTACTGTAGTCGTAATGTTATATTGAGTCACTTTTATCATAAAACACTGATAAAAGTATATTTACCCCCACTTTATTGGAAGTTAAATAGTGTATGTTTATGTTGAACTTTATTCATGAACAGATGGTGCTGAATTAAGCAGTATATAAAAAGTGTTTCTGTTTCTCATGAAAACATTTCAGAAACATTTGTGTATTTGACAAATATTGCATTTATTTTCATTTGCATTTTATTTCTCTTGTATAAAAGCAATATCACACTCATTAGACTGTGATTTTATTACTTAGCTGATATCTAGGACAGCTTGTAGTATGAGTTACCTTTATTCTCCGTGAGATGACTGATCATGCACTCTTGAGGACGTCCTGAAAAGTCTTGAGCCTTTGTAACCAAAGCTTCCTTAATAACTTCAAAACTATTTAGAAAAACGTATGGTTTTGATCCAGTATACAGGCTGAAAATTTTCCCATATTGTTCTGCAAATTAAAATATTGGAAAATTATGTTACAAACAAGAATAACTGAAATGTTTAAGCTTCTGATGACCAAAAGAAAGACATACTTTTTCAAAATCCTTCAAAGGATTGGTCATATCCATGTGAAGCAGATTCCCAAATAGAGGCAAAGGACGAGGTCCAGGAGGAAAAAACTTTGGCCTCTGGATCCGGACGAGGAGGAAGACGAAAAAGATGCATGTCCACACGAGAATCAGAAAGCCCAGCATGCTGACTAGATGTCCAGCTGTCCAAGCTTATGAACTCAAATCACTCAATCTCTTAGTACATCGCCTATCTGAACAAATATTATGGACGTGTTCCAGGAAAGATAAAATGAACCCAAGCAAACAAACACTGCTCAGCATTTTGTGTTTCTTTATTCACCTGGCTCTAACTGGTTTGAACTCTAAGTACATCTCTTCAGTATACAGGAGATCATGTATCCAGATTATCAGGTGTATGAGCCAAAGTCCCAATTACAAGGGCAAATATGATTTTTATATCTGCTAATTGAACAAGGTTATGTAATTTTTATTTTTTACAATAAATTTTTTTTTTTGATACTTTCTTTTTTTTCAGTGTATTGTAGTTAGTGCTGTCTAGTAGAATGTTCATGTTTAATGAAGGTACACTGCTGTTGAAAAGTTTGGGGACAGTACGATTTTTGTTTAAAATAAGAAATGAATAAGTTTATTCAACAAGGATGGATTAAAGTGACGTGACGTGACACACAGCCAAGTATGGTGACCCATACTCAGAATTCGTGCTCTGCATTTAACCCATCCAAAGTGCACACACACAGCAGTGAACACACACACCCACAGCAGTGGGCAGCCAATTATGCTGCGGCGCCCGGGGAGCAGTTGGGGTTCGGTGCCTTGCTCAAGGGTCGTGGTATTGCCGGCCCGAGACTCAAACCCACAACCTTAGGGTTAGGAGTCAATCTCTCTAACCATTAGGCCACGACTTCCCCATAAACTGCTCATAAGTGACAGTGTAGACAAATATGTTGTTCTTTTGAACTATACTCATCAAAAAATCTTGCAAAAATTTTTATCATGGTTTCCACAAAACATTAATCACAAAACAATCAGTAATGTTTCTTGAGCAGCAAATCAGCATATTAGAATGATTTCCGAAGGATCACGTGACAATGAAGATCGAAATAAATAGGTACAAATTACATTTCAAAATTGAGTGAAACATTAAAGGGGTCATTGGATGCCCATTTCCACAAGTTGCTATCTTAATGAAAAGTCTGTAATATAGTTTGGATAAATTTTCTCAATGGTAGTGTAAAAAACACCCTTTTTACCCTGTCAAAAATAGCTCTTTTCAGAGCAAGCCATTCTGTAGCATTTTCCTTTAAATGTTAATGAGCTTTGCTGACCCCGCCCCTCTCTTCCGAGGCCGCTCTCTGAGGGACTGTTTACTTAGCCGTATTCATCGTGAAACGTGCAAATTAGCTCATTATAAGAAAAAAGGCGATTTGCAAAGAGTCATTAAAACCCTTATACTGACTGCGAATGATTAGCGCGAAGATAGACGCATTTATGTAGATCAGGGGCGCATTCCCTTCAAAAACAAACATAATCCACTGCGTTTTTAGCAGCTCAGATCTGCTATGTTCATTATTACATCCAACAACAGAACACCTTAATCGCTTAGGAGACATTCTTGTCTACGTCTGCTCCGGTGGTGATGACAGCTGAGCTCACTCAGGGCGAGTCTAGGGTAAGACGCCAGTCTGTGCTGAAACGCTACTGTCAATCAAACTATCGTGGGAGGGGCCTGTCTGTGTGACATCACATAGACAGGCATCGGCTCGATTTGAGAAAGGGGTAAAGATTTTAGAAGATTAAAAAACACTGGGTGGATCTTTATCATTTTGTGTTTTTTTTTTTCATTATATGGTGGTTGTGTGTTCAGTTTGAAAAAATTGTAAATTTGTGTGTTTTTTTCGATGACCCCTTTAAAACGTTATTTTAAATTAAAATGTTTCACAATATTACCATGTTTACTGTATTTTCCATCAAATAAATGCAGCACTGATGAGCAAGTTACTTCTTGTAAAAACTATTAAAGATTAGTGAAGATGGTTTTTAAATTTGAAGCCTTATATCTATTTTAGTTCTAGTTTTTCATTAAATTTTTAATTATGATAATAACACACGCACATAGACAGACACACAAAACACATTAGGATACATTCAGACAAGAAGAGGAAGAAAACTATTTTGCAACAAGTTTTTATTCAAGAACTATCTTCTTAATTAAATTGAATAATAATAATATTTTCAGTTTATTAATACTGTTATTAAAATACATCAAACATAATTTCAACATAAATCTGTCATAATCATCAGAATCTGACTGTCTCTCTGCGTCTGATGTGCATTCTGTAGGGTTTTGGGGTGAGGGTGACCCCATATACCGGGGTGTAATCTGGTTCACCGGCATCATCGGGCCACACGAACTGGAAACGGTGCAGCAAAGTGACCATGATCAGGAAGAGCTCCATACGCGCAAGGCCCTCACCAAGACACACGCGAGGACCTGTACAAGAAACGTGCATATATGATTTACAAAATATGCTCAAGCTAAACCTACACATGTTTCCGATTCTGAACCGTTACCTGCAGAAAAAGGCATAAAGGCCTCAGGCTTCTCAAACTGGACTTGCTCATTCAGGAAGTTGGCTGGGTTGAACTCATGAGGAAACTTCCACTGGCCTTCTTCTTTTAGTACAGAAGTGAGGTTAGGAATAACAAAGGTTCCCTAGAGAAGAAAAAGTGACAACATTATGATTTTAAAAACGTAAAACTCTCTTTATATGGAGGTTTCCTCACCTTCGGGATGCTGTAACCCATCAGCTCTGTGTCTTTGGTGGTGCAGTGAAACACACTTAGCGGTACAGTGTTAGCCACGCGCTGAACCTCATGAATCACAGCCAGTGTGTACGGCATATTGTGTCTGTCTTCATACGATGCGTGATCTTTACCCTCCAGAACCTCATCGATCTCTTTTTGACATCTCTCTGGTGAAATAAAAAATTGTGTTTAAGTTTAAGGCATACATCATATTAATAGAAGTTTTCTGATAAACCAAAACACAGACCTTGAACCTCTGGGTGGGTCATGAGATACAGAAAAGCAGTGAGGAGAGTGTTGGATGTGGTATCAGTCCCTGCAAAGTGTAAATCCAGAAGGTACCGGATAAGATGGGCTTCAGAAAATGAGGAACCTTCATTTTTTCTCTGGTGAAGTTAAAATAACCAATAATTAGAGATAATAAGTACTCACTAAATCAGTTAAAAATACTAGAGATGCACTGTTTTATGTTATTATGGCCAATAACCAATAAATATTAGAAAATGTATACTGTTTTGTTTAAATAAATTAAAAATAAATCATTTTAAATGCTACTATTAAATTTAGGCATTGCAACATAATAATGTACAATATGAAAAATAGATATTCATTTTTAAATTTGCTGAAGATTACATTTAACAGTTTAACAATAAATCAATTTAATTTTATTATTAGCATTTAAACCAATAATTATTTTCATGTTATGACCGATAACCAATAAATGGTGGATATTAAAATTCTATACTGTTTTTTTAAAAATAAATGGTGGATATTAAAATTCTATATTTTTTTTTTTTTTTAAATTACTTATAAATTAAATACTAAAAACAACCAATACGCACACACACCTTATCAAGCTCATCCAAATAACAGTCAATGAAGTCTCTTGGCTCTCCTGGGACTCTTGTTTTTTTGTGCTCGGTGACCAGTTGTGCAGACATTTCTCTGGCCTTGTTGGCATTTTTGAAGGCCTTCTTAAAGGGCATAGGCAGACTTCTCAGCATAGGAAATGTATCGTATATCTGCAAAAAAAAATTAAAATTATTATATTTTATTTAATTTATTATACTGTATATTTTTAATTTCTCTGTATGTCATATAACCCTGACCCTTTTATTTGAACAATAAAAACAAAATACAAAATAAAAAAAAAACTAAATTAAAGTGCTTTCAGACTTTTGCACTTCTCTGAATATGTTTTTTAATAGCTTTGAATATAATCATTTAAAAGACAAACTCATAAAATGTCTCACCATGGCCCATGGCCCATTGGCAATCTTTGAATTCTCTGTAAAAAGCTGAATGAAAAGCTTGAGGAATTCATCATCATAATCAAAACGGCATCCAAACAAAACAATGCAGATGATATTTGACGCAGCATTGTGGAACATAGTCTTAGGGTCAAAGGAGCTTCCTGCATAGACACAGTGTACACTGATCTGAATGTCTCAAAATTTTTGAGTGAACTGTTCCTGTAAGATACAGATATGTAACAAAAATAAGCACATTATTACCAACTCTTTTTTCCAGTTTGGCAATAACATGTGAAACCTCTCCCAGAATTCTCTCCTCCATTGACTGCTTCCCCAGGCCAAAGTTCCTCAGGGTCATCAGAGCAAAGCGTCTGTGTTCTTTCCAACTGGGGCCATAGTCAGACAAAATTACACCTGCGATAATATGTAAATGTCATTTACTGTCCTCAATTATACTAAGTGTAATATCGGACAAGGCAGAAAATTGCTCTTTTGGACTATAGAAGAGAGACAGGGATATTGATTAACTGTAGTCTGTACAGAGGTATAAGAGTGAAGGTTCATTTGCAGGTAAATTTACCGCCTTCTTTTGTCACATGGTTGACCATGAGGTCCTGTGGGCGTCCTGCAAAGTCCACAGCCTTAGTAAGAAGAGCTTCCTTCAGAACCTCAAAACCATTAAGAACCACCCAAGGTTTTGATCCAAGGTACAGGCTGTAAACTTTCCCATAGCGATCTGCAAGCTAAAAGATTTATCATTAAGACATAAACTGCTTGCAGTGCAATACATTACCATGTATTTTTCAATGAAATAAGCATTTTTGAAATGTTGGAAGGATATTCTTAATTTCTTTCTTTAAGATTTAAAATTGGCGACCGATGAAGTGTTTAAAGAATGCAATACTGTACCCTCTCAAAGTCTTTCAAAGGATTGTTGATGTTTAGCTCCAGCAAATTCCCGAATAATGGCAGAGGACGAGGTCCTGGAGGAAAGTTCTTAGGCCTCGGGATCTGGATGAAGAGGAACAGGAGGAAGATGCATATCCACACCAGTATCAGAAAGCCCAGCATGCTGACTGATGTCTAGCTGTAAACTGCTCTACTTCCACGTGTAATCTCAGATAGTAAAGCTGCGGTCACACTAGACTTTGAGCATGCCAAACTGACCTATCGGTAGGCCCCTACCCTCGAATGCTGATGAGCCAATGGCAGTTGAGTATCAGTTGCACGGGGAGTGCTCGGACATCTGTAGGTTTCAGCGCCATAAACCCAAACAAAATGGAGCAAAATGTCCGAAAGCATTCACCCCCAATCCCAATGAAGACAAAAACGTTTGTTTTCTGGTTGTCATACCCTCATTAAAGGTGCTGAGTTTATTGTTGAAAATGTTTTGTTTAAGTGTGTTTTGGTGTCCATGTTTGTAGTATTGGAGATGGTTTTTTTTTTAGTTTGTCCCCTCCTCCTCAGACTTGACACACGTGCAGGTTGCCAGATGGACGACTCAAACAGGAACGAGCGCACTTGATGAATGAAATGAAATATGCTGTGTTTTCACCAACTGGCAACCCTGGGTGCTGAATTACAATTGGGTAAACTGGCAGTTGGCGGGTTTCACAAACCAAAACAGAGACCGACATTCCAGCCCAGAACACTTTCAAAGGAGAATAACTGAGTAGCATTGTTTTTCAGATAAAAAAGGATGTTAACTTACCATGTTTCTTAAATATCTGCAAACATATTATGGTATTTTTATGCTTTAGTAGAGTCAAAAACTTACATACATCACCTTTAAGTTACCTTTAAGTTACAATTTTATTCTTTTGTAGTAGTATATTCATATATTCATGTGCTTTAAGTTTGTTTTTATGTTTTTGTTTTGCTAACGTTAAAGTTAGTGAGACCATACAAACCTAAATAACAGACTGTTCTTGCATCTTGTACAGTGTATAGGGCAAAAACTAGGGTTGCCAACCGTTCCGTATATTGGGCTTAATTTTTATGTCCCGTTTCTTGACTGCTAACCACTGATACAACAGCAGCAGTGCTGAATGCTGATCACTTGAGAATGATCACCGACACCTGTCATCATCCAGTCACAGCTACCCTCACGCAGTAGGCTATAAATTAAGTAAATCAGTAAACGTGAACATAACTGGTCGAGGAAGGCTGCATAGTCCTCTGACGTAGCCGATATTCTCCGAATTGGCGCTACGGTGATGTGGAGAGACACAGAGGAGATGAATTGTTGAATAAAGTTGTTATTTATTAATCACACTTCGGAGCAGTGTTTTGAAACATCTGCGCTTCGGGAGTTTGACACCGTATCGAAACGTCAGTTTCGCGTCAGTTTTCACCTCTCTCATTTGGCACAAATCCAAATATTCCATAATATTTCCATATTTGCGATGTATCTGAATGCTAAACTATTATTTCTTATGTAAATTATAGGCTTTGTACTTCAGTCACGTCCCAACGGTGACAGCCCTGATGTTTGTTTCACTGTATTTTATTTAGATAAAGTACCAACTGAGCTGTCAAGTTAGCAAAGCTGGAACTGATATGTTTTGTATGTGTGCACGCACCGGCGCGATCACTTGAACTGTTTCCTTATACCAGCAGAATAGTGCATCACTAGGGCTACTGTTTTGTGTACACTCACAATGAAAACAAAACATTGTGCTTTTGTAAAATAAAGAGAATATATAGGATGTCACTTTCTGCCATGTGAGTTTCCTTTCTGTGAACAAATTAAGCCTGTCACAAAAATGAACTGAAACTCAGGCTACATTACGTCACACTGTTTTTTCCCTTGTTTATCTGTTAACTAAAGCATATATATTTATATATATATATATATATATATATATATATATATATATATATATATATATATATATATATATATATATATTAGGGCTGTCAAATGATTAATCACGATTAATCACATCCAAAATAAAAGTTTTGTTTACATAATATATGTGTGTATACTGTGTATATTTATTATGTATATATAAATACACACACATGCATGTATATATTTAAGAAGAATATGTTATGTTTATATATTAAATATATTTATATATAATATAAAATATAAGAATATACATATATAAATGTATATACATGTAAATATTTTCTATAATTTATGTGTGTGTATTTATATATACATAATAAATATACCCTGTACACATACATATATTATGTAAACAAAACTTTTATTTTGGATGTGATTAATCGTGATTAATCATTTGACAGCCCTAATATATATATATATATATATATATATATATATATATATATATATATATATATATATATATATATATTATATCTAATTTGTCTGTCTTTCTATCTATCTATCTATCTATCTATCTATCTATCTATCAAAACTATCTATCTAGCTATCTATCATTTGACTTTCTATTAAAATATTATCTATCTATCTATCTATCTATCTATCTGTCTATCTATCTATCTATCTAGCTATCTATCTAGCTATCTAGCTATCTAGCTATCTATCATTTGACTTTCTATTAAAATATTATCTATCTATCTGTCTATCTATCTATCTATCTATCTATCTATCTATCATTTGACTGTACAGCGGGTAAAATAAGTATTGAACACGTCACCATTTTTCTCAGTAAATATATTTCTAAAGGTGCTGTTGACATGATATTTTTACCAGATGTTGGTAACAACCCAAGCAATCCATACATACAAAGAAAGCAAAACAACTAATTTCAGAAATTAAGTTCTGTGTAATAAAATGGAATGACACTAGGAAAAAAGTATTGAACACAGGAAGAAAGGGAGGTGCAAGGCGGCATGGAAAGCCAAGACACAAGCTGAAACCTATCAGTAATTAGAAAGCAGTCCTGCCCCTTGTCAGTGGAAATTAATATTAGCTGGTTTAGTACCAACTGATGACCTATAAAAAGGTGTCTCATGACAAATGTGTCATACAAGAAACGTTTCATTAAGGGTAAATTCAAAGAGCTCTCAAGACCTTCACAACCTTATTGTTGCAAAACATACTGATGGCATTGGTTACAGAAGGATTTCTATACTTCTGAATGTTCCATTGAGCACTGTTGGGGCCATAATCCGGAAGTGGAAAGAACATCATTTCACCATAAACTGGCCACGAACAGGTGCTCCACTCAAGATTTCTGACAGAGCAGTGAAAAGAATTATCAGAAGAGTTTTCTAAGAGCCAAGGATCACTTGTGGAGAGCTTCAGAAAGACCTGGAATTAGCATGTACAATTGTTTCAAAGAAAACATTAAGTAATGCACTCAACTGCAGTGGCCTGTATACATGCAAGGCTCTATTGCTGAAGAAAAAGCATGTTGAAGCTTGTTTAAAGTTTGCTGCACCACATTTATACAAGCCTGTGAAATACTGGGAGAATATAGTCTGGTCCTGTTAGACCAAAATTAAACTCTTTGGATGCCATAATAAACACCATGTTTGGAGGTCAAATGGCACTGCACATCACCCCAAAGACATCATACTGTAGCACTGGCAAAATTCATATAACTGAAGGAAGGATGAATGGGAAAATGTACAGGGACATTCTTGATAAAAATCTGCTGCCATCTACCAGGATGATGAAGATGAAACAAGGGTGGACATTTCAGCGAGACAATGATCCCAAAAACACAGCCAAGGAAACTCTCAACTGGTTTCAGAGAAAGTAAAGCTGCTAGAATGACCAGCCAATCACCTAACTTGAATCCAAAAAAAAATCTATGGAAAGAACTAAAGATTAGAGTTCATAAAAGAGGTCCATGGAACCTTCAAGATGTGAAGACTGTTTGTGTGGAAGAATGGGCCAAAATCAGACCTGAGCAATGCATACGACTAGTTTCTCCATACAGGAGGCATCCTAAAGCTGTCATTAACAACAAAGGCTTTTGTACAAAGTATTAAATAAATTTCAGTAAGCGTGTTCAATACTTTTTCTCTGGGTCATTCTACTTTAATACACAGATCTTAATTTCTGAACCTATTTGTATTTTTTTATTTGTATGTATGGATTTCTTGGGTTGCTACCGACATCTGGTGAACATTTCATGTCAACAGCACCTTTAGAAATATATTTACTGAGAAAAATGGTCACGTGTTCAATACTTATTTTACCCGCTGTATATTAAAAAGATATCTGTCTGTCTGTCTGTGAAGTCAGAAAGTTTAAAAAGGTTAACCAATAGGCTAATGATACAACAACAGAAAATTCACTGAAAATTGTGATAGAAA